>NC_141156.1:139737514-139907569 GCF_053477565.2 Lygodium microphyllum | reverse complement strand
CCTAAACCCTAAACCCTAAACCCTAAACCCTAAACCCTAAACCCTAAACCCTAAACCCTAAACCCTAAACCCTAAACCCTAAACCCTAAACCCTAAACCCTAAACCCTAAACCCTAAACCCTAAACCCTAAACCCTAAACCCTAAACCCTAAACCCTAAACCCTAAACCCTAAACCCTAAACCCTAAACCCTAAACCCTAAACCCTAAACCCTAAACCCTAAACCCTAAACCCCTAAAACCCTAAACCCTAAACCCTAAACCCTAAACCCTAAACCCTAAACCCTAAACCCTAAACCCTAAACCCTAAACCCTAAACCCTAAACCCTAAACCCTAAACCCTAAACCCTAAACCCTAAACCCTAAACCCTAAACCCTAAACCCTAAACCCTAAACCCTAAACCCTAACCCTAAACCCTAAACCCTAAACCCTAAACCCTAAACCCTAAACCCTAAACCCTAAACCCTAAACCCTAAACCCTAAACCCTAAACCCTAAACCCTAAACCCTAAACCCTAAACCCTAAACCCTAAACCCTAAACCCTAAACCCTAAACCCTAAACCCTAAACCCTAAACCCTAAACCCTAAACCCTAAACCCTAAACCCTAAACCCTAAACCCTAAACCCTAAACCCTAAACCCTAAACCCTAAACCCTAAACCCTAAACCCTAAACCCTAAACCCTAAACCCTAAACCCTAAACCCTAAACCCTAAACCCTAAACCCTAAACCCTAAACCCTAAACCCTAAACCCTAAACCCTAAACCCTAAACCCTAAACCCTAAACCCTAAACCCTAAACCCTAAACCCTAAACCCTAAAACCCTAAACCCTAAACCCTAAACCCTAAACCCTAAACCCTAAACCCTAAACCCTAAACCCTAAACCCTAAACCCTAAACCCTAAACCCTAAACCCTAAACCCTAAACCCTAAACCCTAACCCTAAACCCTAAACCCTAAACCCTAAACCCTAAACCCTAAACCCTAAACCCTAAACCCTAAACCCTAAACCCTAAACCCTAAACCCTAAACCCTAAACCCTAAACCCTAAACCCTAACCCTAAACCCTAAACCCTAAACCCTAAACCCTAAACCCTAAACCCTAAACCCTAAACCCTAAACCCTAAACCCTAAACCCTAAACCCTAAACCCTAAACCCTAAACCCTAAACCCTAAACCCTAAACCCTAAACCCTAAACCCTAAACCCTAAACCCTAAACCCTAAACCCTAAACCCTAAACCCTAAACCCTAAACCCTAAACCCTAAACCCTAAACCCTAAACCCTAAACCCTAAACCCTAAACCCTAAACCCTAAACCCTAAACCCTAAACCCTAAACCCTAAACCCTAAACCCTAAACCCTAAACCCTAAACCCTAAACCCTAAACCCTAAACCCTAAACCCTAAACCCTAAACCCTAAACCCTAAACCCTAAACCCTAAACCCTAAACCCTAAACCCTAAACCCTAAACCCTAAACCCTAAACCCTAAACCCTAAACCCTAAACCCTAAACCCTAAACCCTAAACCCTAAACCCTAAACCCTAAAACCCTAAACCCTAAACCCTAAACCCTAAACCCTAAACCCTAAACCCTAAACCCTAAACCCTAAACCCTAAACCCTAAACCCTAAACCCTAAACCCTAAACCCTAAACCCTAAACCCTAAACCCTAAACCCTAAACCCTAAACCCTAAACCCTAAACCCTAAACCCTAAACCCTAAACCCTAAACCCTAAACCCTAAACCCTAAACCCTAAACCCTAAACCCTAAACCCTAAACCCTAAACCCTAAACCCTAAACCCTAAACCCTAAACCCTAAACCCTAAACCCTAAACCCTAAACCCTAAACCCTAAACCCTAAACCCTAAACCCTAAACCCTAAACCCTAAACCCTAAACCCTAAACCCTAAACCCTAAACCCTAAACCCTAAACCCTAAACCCTAAACCCTAAACCCTAAACCCTAAACCCTAAACCCTAAACCCTAAACCCTAAACCCTAAACCCTAAACCCTAAACCCTAAACCCTAAACCCTAAACCCTAAACCCTAAACCCTAAACCCTAAACCCTAAACCCTAAACCCTAAACCCTAAACCCTAAACCCTAAACCCTAAACCCTAAACCCTAAACCCTAAACCCTAAACCCTAAACCCTAAACCCTAAACCCTAAACCCTAAACCCTAAACCCTAAACCCTAAACCCTAAACCCTAAACCCTAAACCCTAAACCCTAAACCCTAAACCCTAAACCCTAAACCCTAAACCCTAAACCCTAAACCCTAAACCCTAAACCCTAAACCCTAAACCCTAAACCCTAAACCCTAAACCCTAAACCCTAAACCCTAAACCCTAAACCCTAAACCCTAAACCCTAAACCCTAAACCCTAAACCCTAAACCCTAAACCCTAAACCCTAAACCCTAAACCCTAAACCCTAAACCCTAAACCCTAAACCCTAAACCCTAAACCCTAAACCCTAAACCCTAAAACCCTAAACCCTAAACCCTAAACCCTAAACCCTAAACCCTAAACCCTAAACCCTAAACCCTAAACCCTAAACCCTAAACCCTAAACCCTAAACCCTAAACCCTAAACCCTAAACCCTAAACCCTAAACCCTAAACCCTAAACCCTAAACCCTAAACCCTAAACCCTAAACCCTAAACCCTAAACCCTAAACCCTAAACCCTAAACCCTAAACCCTAAACCCTAAACCCTAAACCCTAAACCCTAAACCCTAAACCCTAAACCCTAAACCCTAAACCCTAAACCCTAAACCCTAAACCCTAAACCCTAAACCCTAAACCCTAAACCCTAACCCTAAACCCTAAACCCTAAACCCTAAACCCTAAACCCTAAACCCTAAACCCTAAACCCTAAACCCTAAACCCTAAACCCTAAACCCTAAACCCTAAACCCTAAACCCTAAACCCTAAACCCTAAACCCTAAACCCTAAACCCTAAACCCTAAACCCTAAACCCTAAACCCTAAACCCTAAACCCTAAACCCTAAACCCTAAACCCTAAACCCTAAACCCTAAACCCTAAACCCTAAACCCTAAACCCTAAACCCTAAACCCTAAACCCTAAACCCTAAACCCTAAACCCTAAACCCTAAACCCTAAACCCTAAACCCTAAACCCTAAACCCTAAACCCTAAACCCTAAACCCTAAACCCTAAACCCTAAACCCTAAACCCTAAACCCTAAACCCTAAACCCTAAACCCTAAACCCTAAACCCTAAACCCTAAACCCTAAACCCTAAACCCTAAACCCTAAACCCTAAACCCTAAACCCTAAACCCTAAACCCTAAACCCTAAACCCTAAACCCTAAACCCTAAACCCTAAACCCTAAACCCTAAACCCTAAACCCTAAACCCTAAACCCTAAACCCTAAACCCTAAACCCTAAACCCTAAACCCTAAACCCTAAACCCTAAACCCTAAACCCTAAACCCTAAACCCTAAACCCTAAACCCTAAACCCTAAACCCTAAACCCTAAACCCTAAACCCTAAACCCTAAACCCTAAACCCTAAACCCTAAACCCTAAACCCTAAACCCTAAACCCTAAACCCTAAACCCTAAACCCTAAACCCTAAACCCTAAACCCTAAACCCTAAACCCTAAACCCTAAACCCTAAACCCTAAACCCTAAACCCTAAACCCTAAACCCTAAACCCTAAACCCTAAACCCTAAACCCTAAACCCTAAACCCTAAACCCTAAACCCTAAACCCTAAACCCTAAACCCTAAACCCTAAACCCTAAACCCTAAACCCTAAACCCTAAACCCTAAACCCTAAACCCTAAACCCTAAACCCTAAACCCTAAACCCTAAACCCTAAACCCTAAACCCTAAACCCTAAACCCTAAACCCTAAACCCTAAACCCTAAACCCTAAACCCTAAACCCTAAACCCTAAACCCTAAACCCTAAACCCTAAACCCTAAACCCTAAACCCTAAACCCTAAACCCTAAACCCTAAACCCTAAACCCTAAACCCTAAACCCTAAACCCTAAACCCTAAACCCTAAACCCTAAACCCTAAACCCTAAACCCTAAACCCTAAACCCTAAACCCTAAACCCTAAACCCTAAACCCTAAACCCTAAACCCTAAACCCTAAACCCTAAACCCTAAACCCTAAACCCTAAACCCTAAACCCTAAACCCTAAACCCTAAACCCTAAACCCTAAACCCTAAACCCTAAACCCTAAACCCTAAACCCTAAACCCTAAACCCTAAACCCTAAACCCTAAACCCTAAACCCTAAACCCTAAACCCTAAACCCTAAACCCTAAACCCTAAACCCTAAACCCTAAACCCTAAACCCTAAACCCTAAACCCTAAACCCTAAACCCTAAACCCTAAACCCTAAACCCTAAACCCTAAACCCTAAACCCTAAACCCTAAACCCTAAACCCTAAACCCTAAACCCTAAACCCTAAACCCTAAACCCTAAACCCTAAACCCTAAACCCTAAACCCTAAACCCTAAACCCTAAACCCTAAACCCTAAACCCTAAACCCTAAACCCTAAACCCTAAACCCTAAACCCTAAACCCTAAACCCTAAACCCTAAACCCTAAACCCTAAACCCTAAACCCTAAACCCTAAACCCTAAACCCTAAACCCTAAACCCTAAACCCTAAACCCTAAACCCTAAACCCTAAACCCTAAACCCTAAACCCTAAACCCTAAACCCTAAACCCTAAACCCTAAACCCTAAACCCTAAACCCTAAACCCTAAACCCTAAACCCTAAACCCTAAACCCTAAACCCTAAACCCTAAACCCTAAACCCTAAACCCTAAACCCTAAACCCTAAACCCTAAACCCTAAACCCTAAACCCTAAACCCTAAACCCTAAACCCTAAACCCTAAACCCTAAACCCTAAACCCTAAACCCTAAACCCTAAACCCTAAACCCTAAACCCTAAACCCTAAACCCTAAACCCTAAACCCTAAACCCTAAACCCTAAACCCTAAACCCTAAACCCTAAACCCTAAACCCTAAACCCTAAACCCTAAACCCTAAACCCTAAACCCTAAACCCTAAACCCTAAACCCTAAACCCTAAACCCTAAACCCTAAACCCTAAACCCTAAACCCTAAACCCTAAACCCTAAACCCTAAACCCTAAACCCTAAACCCTAAACCCTAAACCCTAAACCCTAAACCCTAAACCCTAAACCCTAAACCCTAAACCCTAAACCCTAAACCCTAAACCCTAAACCCTAAACCCTAAACCCTAAACCCTAAACCCTAAACCCTAAACCCTAAACCCTAAACCCTAAACCCTAAACCCTAAACCCTAAACCCTAAACCCTAAACCCTAAACCCTAAACCCTAAACCCTAAACCCTAAACCCTAAACCCTAAACCCTAAACCCTAAACCCTAAACCCTAAACCCTAAACCCTAAACCCTAAACCCTAAACCCTAAACCCTAAACCCTAAACCCTAAACCCTAAACCCTAAACCCTAAACCCTAAACCCTAAACCCTAAACCCTAAACCCTAAACCCTAAACCCTAAACCCTAAACCCTAAACCCTAAACCCTAAACCCTAAACCCTAAACCCTAAACCCTAAACCCTAAACCCTAAACCCTAAACCCTAAACCCTAAACCCTAAACCCTAAACCCTAAACCCTAAACCCTAAACCCTAAACCCTAAACCCTAAACCCTAAACCCTAAACCCTAAACCCTAAACCCTAAACCCTAAACCCTAAACCCTAAACCCTAAACCCTAAACCCTAAACCCTAAACCCTAAACCCTAAACCCTAAACCCTAAACCCTAAACCCTAAACCCTAAACCCTAAACCCTAAACCCTAAACCCTAAACCCTAAACCCTAAACCCTAAACCCTAAACCCTAAACCCTAAACCCTAAACCCTAAACCCTAAACCCTAAACCCTAAACCCTAAACCCTAAACCCTAAACCCTAAACCCTAAACCCTAAACCCTAAACCCTAAACCCTAAACCCTAAACCCTAAACCCTAAACCCTAAACCCTAAACCCTAAACCCTAAACCCTAAACCCTAAACCCTAAACCCTAAACCCTAAACCCTAAACCCTAAACCCTAAACCCTAAACCCTAAACCCTAAACCCTAAACCCTAAACCCTAAACCCTAAACCCTAAACCCTAAACCCTAAACCCTAAACCCTAAACCCTAAACCCTAAACCCTAAACCCTAAACCCTAAACCCTAAACCCTAAACCCTAAACCCTAAACCCTAAACCCTAAACCCTAAACCCTAAACCCTAAACCCTAAACCCTAAACCCTAAACCCTAAACCCTAAACCCTAAACCCTAAACCCTAAACCCTAAACCCTAAACCCTAAACCCTAAACCCTAAACCCTAAACCCTAAACCCTAAACCCTAAAACCCTAAACCCTAAACCCTAAACCCTAAACCCTAAACCCTAAACCCTAAACCCTAAACCCTAAACCCTAAACCCTAAACCCTAAACCCTAAACCCTAAACCCTAAACCCTAAACCCTAAACCCTAAACCCTAAACCCTAAACCCTAAACCCTAAACCCTAAACCCTAAACCCTAAACCCTAAACCCTAAACCCTAAACCCTAAACCCTAAACCCTAAACCCTAAACCCTAAACCCTAAACCCTAAACCCTAAACCCTAAACCCTAAACCCTAAACCCTAAACCCTAAACCCTAAACCCTAAACCCTAAACCCTAAACCCTAAACCCTAAAACCCTAAACCCTAAACCCTAAACCCTAAACCCTAAACCCTAAACCCTAAACCCTAAACCCTAAACCCTAAACCCTAAACCCTAAACCCTAAACCCTAAACCCTAAACCCTAAACCCTAAACCCTAAACCCTAAACCCTAAACCCTAAACCCTAAACCCTAAACCCTAAACCCTAAACCCTAAACCCTAAACCCTAAACCCTAAACCCTAAACCCTAAACCCTAAACCCTAAACCCTAAACCCTAAACCCTAAACCCTAAACCCTAAACCCTAAACCCTAAACCCTAAACCCTAAACCCTAAACCCTAAACCCTAAACCCTAAACCCTAAACCCTAAACCCTAAACCCTAAACCCTAAACCCTAAACCCTAAACCCTAAACCCTAAACCCTAAACCCTAAACCCTAAACCCTAAACCCTAAACCCTAAACCCTAAACCCTAAACCCTAAACCCTAAACCCTAAACCCTAAACCCTAAACCCTAAACCCTAAACCCTAAACCCTAAACCCTAAACCCTAAACCCTAAACCCTAAACCCTAAACCCTAAACCCTAAACCCTAAACCCTAAACCCTAAACCCTAAACCCTAAACCCTAAACCCTAAACCCTAAACCCTAAACCCTAAACCCTAAACCCTAAACCCTAAACCCTAAACCCTAAACCCTAAACCCTAAACCCTAAACCCTAAACCCTAAACCCTAAACCCTAAACCCTAAACCCTAAACCCTAAACCCTAAACCCTAAACCCTAAACCCTAAACCCTAAACCCTAAACCCTAAACCCTAAACCCTAAACCCTAAACCCTAAACCCTAAACCCTAAACCCTAAACCCTAAACCCTAAACCCTAAACCCTAAACCCTAAACCCTAAACCCTAAACCCTAAACCCTAAACCCTAAACCCTAAACCCTAAACCCTAAACCCTAAACCCTAAACCCTAAACCCTAAACCCTAAACCCTAAACCCTAAACCCTAAACCCTAAACCCTAAACCCTAAACCCTAAACCCTAAACCCTAAACCCTAAACCCTAAACCCTAAACCCTAAACCCTAAACCCTAAACCCTAAACCCTAAACCCTAAACCCTAAACCCTAAACCCTAAACCCTAAACCCTAAACCCTAAACCCTAAACCCTAAACCCTAAACCCTAAACCCTAAACCCTAAACCCTAAACCCTAAACCCTAAACCCTAAACCCTAAACCCTAAACCCTAAACCCTAAACCCTAAACCCTAAACCCTAAACCCTAAACCCTAAACCCTAAACCCTAAACCCTAAACCCTAAACCCTAAACCCTAAACCCTAAACCCTAAACCCTAAACCCTAAACCCTAAACCCTAAACCCTAAACCCTAAACCCTAAACCCTAAACCCTAAACCCTAAACCCTAAACCCTAAACCCTAAACCCTAAACCCTAAACCCTAAACCCTAAACCCTAAACCCTAAACCCTAAACCCTAAACCCTAAACCCTAAACCCTAAACCCTAAACCCTAAACCCTAAACCCTAAAACCCTAAACCCTAAACCCTAAACCCTAAACCCTAAACCCTAAACCCTAAACCCTAAACCCTAAACCCTAAACCCTAAACCCTAAACCCTAAACCCTAAACCCTAAACCCTAAACCCTAAACCCTAAACCCTAAACCCTAAACCCTAAACCCTAAACCCTAAACCCTAAACCCTAAACCCTAAACCCTAAACCCTAAACCCTAAACCCTAAACCCTAAACCCTAAACCCTAAACCCTAAACCCTAAACCCTAAACCCTAAACCCTAAACCCTAAACCCTAAACCCTAAACCCTAAACCCTAAACCCTAAACCCTAAACCCTAAACCCTAAACCCTAAACCCTAAACCCTAAACCCTAAACCCTAAACCCTAAACCCTAAACCCTAAACCCTAAACCCTAAACCCTAAACCCTAAACCCTAAACCCTAAACCCTAAACCCTAAACCCTAAACCCTAAACCCTAAACCCTAAACCCTAAACCCTAAACCCTAAACCCTAAACCCTAAACCCTAAACCCTAAACCCTAAACCCTAAACCCTAAACCCTAAACCCTAAACCCTAAACCCTAAACCCTAAACCCTAAACCCTAAACCCTAAACCCTAAACCCTAAACCCTAAACCCTAAACCCTAAACCCTAAACCCTAAACCCTAAACCCTAAACCCTAAACCCTAAACCCTAAACCCTAAACCCTAAACCCTAAACCCTAAACCCTAAACCCTAAACCCTAAACCCTAAACCCTAAACCCTAAACCCTAAACCCTAAACCCTAAACCCTAAACCCTAAACCCTAAACCCTAAACCCTAAACCCTAAACCCTAAACCCTAAACCCTAAACCCTAAACCCTAAACCCTAAACCCTAAACCCTAAACCCTAAACCCTAAACCCTAAACCCTAAACCCTAAACCCTAAACCCTAAACCCTAAACCCTAAACCCTAAACCCTAAACCCTAAACCCTAAACCCTAAACCCTAAACCCTAAACCCTAAACCCTAAACCCTAAACCCTAAACCCTAAACCCTAAACCCTAAACCCTAAACCCTAAACCCTAAACCCTAAACCCTAAACCCTAAACCCTAAACCCTAAACCCTAAACCCTAAACCCTAAACCCTAAACCCTAAACCCTAAACCCTAAACCCTAAACCCTAAACCCTAAACCCTAAACCCTAAACCCTAAACCCTAAACCCTAAACCCTAAACCCTAAACCCTAAACCCTAAACCCTAAACCCTAAACCCTAAACCCTAAACCCTAAACCCTAAACCCTAAACCCTAAACCCTAAACCCTAAACCCTAAACCCTAAACCCTAAACCCTAAACCCTAAACCCTAAACCCTAAACCCTAAACCCTAAACCCTAAACCCTAAACCCTAAACCCTAAACCCTAAACCCTAAACCCTAAACCCTAAACCCTAAACCCTAAACCCTAAACCCTAAACCCTAAACCCTAAACCCTAAACCCTAAACCCTAAACCCTAAACCCTAAACCCTAAACCCTAAACCCTAAACCCTAAACCCTAAACCCTAAACCCTAAACCCTAAACCCTAAACCCTAAACCCTAAACCCTAAACCCTAAACCCTAAACCCTAAACCCTAAACCCTAAACCCTAAACCCTAAACCCTAAACCCTAAACCCTAAACCCTAAACCCTAAACCCTAAACCCTAAACCCTAAACCCTAAACCCTAAACCCTAAACCCTAAACCCTAAACCCTAAACCCTAAACCCTAAACCCTAAACCCTAAACCCTAAACCCTAAACCCTAAACCCTAAACCCTAAACCCTAAACCCTAAACCCTAAACCCTAAACCCTAAACCCTAAACCCTAAACCCTAAACCCTAAACCCTAAACCCTAAACCCTAAACCCTAAACCCTAAACCCTAAACCCTAAACCCTAAACCCTAAACCCTAAACCCTAAACCCTAAACCCTAAACCCTAAACCCTAAACCCTAAACCCTAAACCCTAAACCCTAAACCCTAAACCCTAAACCCTAAACCCTAAACCCTAAACCCTAAACCCTAAACCCTAAACCCTAAACCCTAAACCCTAAACCCTAAACCCTAAACCCTAAACCCTAAACCCTAAACCCTAAACCCTAAACCCTAAACCCTAAACCCTAAACCCTAAACCCTAAACCCTAAACCCTAAACCCTAAACCCTAAACCCTAAACCCTAAACCCTAAACCCTAAACCCTAAACCCTAAACCCTAAACCCTAAACCCTAAACCCTAAACCCTAAACCCTAAACCCTAAACCCTAAAACCCTAAACCCTAAACCCTAAACCCTAAACCCTAAACCCTAAACCCTAAACCCTAAACCCTAAACCCTAAACCCTAAACCCTAAACCCTAAACCCTAAACCCTAAACCCTAAACCCTAAACCCTAAACCCTAAACCCTAAACCCTAAACCCTAAACCCTAAACCCTAAACCCTAAACCCTAAACCCTAAACCCTAAACCCTAAACCCTAAACCCTAAACCCTAAACCCTAAACCCTAAACCCTAAACCCTAAACCCTAAACCCTAAACCCTAAACCCTAAACCCTAAACCCTAAACCCTAAACCCTAAACCCTAAACCCTAAACCCTAAACCCTAAACCCTAAACCCTAAACCCTAAACCCTAAACCCTAAACCCTAAACCCTAAACCCTAAACCCTAAACCCTAAACCCTAAACCCTAAACCCTAAACCCTAAACCCTAAACCCTAAACCCTAAACCCTAAACCCTAAACCCTAAACCCTAAACCCTAAACCCTAAACCCTAAACCCTAAACCCTAAACCCTAAACCCTAAACCCTAAACCCTAAACCCTAAACCCTAAACCCTAAACCCTAAACCCTAAACCCTAAACCCTAAACCCTAAACCCTAAACCCTAAACCCTAAACCCTAAACCCTAAACCCTAAACCCTAAACCCTAAACCCTAAACCCTAAACCCTAAACCCTAAACCCTAAACCCTAAACCCTAAACCCTAAACCCTAAACCCTAAACCCTAAACCCTAAACCCTAAACCCTAAACCCTAAACCCTAAACCCTAAACCCTAAACCCTAAACCCTAAACCCTAAACCCTAAACCCTAAACCCTAAACCCTAAACCCTAAACCCTAAACCCTAAACCCTAAACCCTAAACCCTAAACCCTAAACCCTAAACCCTAAACCCTAAACCCTAAACCCTAAACCCTAAACCCTAAACCCTAAACCCTAAACCCTAAACCCTAAACCCTAAACCCTAAACCCTAAACCCTAAACCCTAAACCCTAAACCCTAAACCCTAAACCCTAAACCCTAAACCCTAAACCCTAAACCCTAAACCCTAAACCCTAAACCCTAAACCCTAAACCCTAAACCCTAAACCCTAAACCCTAAACCCTAAACCCTAAACCCTAAACCCTAAACCCTAAACCCTAAACCCTAAACCCTAAACCCTAAACCCTAAACCCTAAACCCTAAACCCTAAACCCTAAACCCTAAACCCTAAACCCTAAACCCTAAACCCTAAACCCTAAACCCTAAACCCTAAACCCTAAACCCTAAACCCTAAACCCTAAACCCTAAACCCTAAACCCTAAACCCTAAACCCTAAACCCTAAACCCTAAACCCTAAACCCTAAACCCTAAACCCTAAACCCTAAACCCTAAACCCTAAACCCTAAACCCTAAACCCTAAACCCTAAAACCCTAAAACCCTAAAACCCTAAAACCCTAAAAACCCTAAACCCTAAACCCTAAACCCTAAACCCTAAACCCTAAACCCTAAACCCTAAACCCTAAACCCTAAACCCTAAACCCTAAACCCTAAACCCTAAACCCTAAACCCTAAACCCTAAACCCTAAACCCTAAACCCTAAACCCTAAACCCTAAACCCTAAACCCTAAACCCTAAACCCTAAACCCTAAACCCTAAACCCTAAACCCTAAACCCTAAACCCTAATACCCTAAACCCTAAACCCTAAACCCTAAACCCTAAACCCTAAACCCTAAACCCTAAACCCTAAACCCTAAACCCTAAACCCTAAACCCTAAACCCTAAACCCTAAACCCTAAACCCTAAACCCTAAACCCTAAACCCTAAACCCTAAACCCTAAACCCTAAACCCTAAACCCTAAACCCTAAACCCTAAACCCTAAACCCTAAACCCTAAACCCTAAACCCTAAACCCTAAACCCTAAACCCTAAACCCTAAACCCTAAACCCTAAACCCTAAACCCTAAACCCTAAACCCTAAACCCTAAACCCTAAACCCTAAACCCTAAACCCTAAACCCTAAACCCTAAACCCTAAACCCTAAACCCTAAACCCTAAACCCTAAACCCTAAACCCTAAAACCCTAAAACCCTAAAACCCTAAAACCCTAAAACCCTAAAACCCTAAAAACCCTAAAACCCTAAAACCCTAAAACCCTAAAACCCTAAAACCCTAAAACCCTAAAACCCTAAAAACCCTAAAACCCTAAACCCTAAACCCTAAACCCTAAACCCTAAACCCTAAACCCTAAACCCTAAACCCTAAACCCTAAACCCTAAACCCTAACCCTAAACCCTAAACCCTCAACCCTCAACCCTCAACCCTCAACCCTCAACCCTCAACCGTGAACCCTCAACCCTCAACCCTCAACCCTCAACCCTAAACCCTCAACCCTAAACCCTTAACCCTAAACCCTTAACCCTAAACCCTAAACCCTAAACCCTAAACCCTAAACCCTTAACCCTTAACCCTAAACCCTTAACCCTAAACCCTTAACCCTAAACCCTTAACCCTTAACCCTTAACCCTTAACCCTAAACCCTAAACCCTAAACTTACCGATAGGATTAATAATCAAAATACTTATATAGAATATCTAGTAGAACAAAACAGCCTTGTATCTAATCCTTCTGTACCTACTCCTCCTTCTGTTTCATATTCTGCTTCTCCAACTGTATCTAACCTCTCTACTAAACCACTACAATCTGGTTCTCCTAGTGTTGATGTTCCTCCACAAGCTCAACCTCTTCCTACTCAAGAAAGGAATGAACATCTTGCACCTGATTCTCTTGATGCTCCACCACAGGCTTACCTTAAGCAAGAGAATCTTACATCAAGTTCTTACGGTGATCCTAACCAACATTTCCTATCTAGTTCTTCTTCTGTCATACACCAACAGTCTCTCCCTGTTGCTCTCCAAGCCGAACACAGAGATCTTGCATCCAGTTCTTCAACCGAGCTTCAATCTAATGATTTCCACAAGGATTGTGCATTTGGTTCTTTTCCTGTTACTAAGGGAAAGGATTCAGGTATTCTTCTGCAGTCTTGTCTTGGTGGTACTCTACTTGGTGACCATAGAGATCAAGCCAAGAATGGTGCATCTCGATCTTCTAGTACTTCTCCACAGTCTCCTTCTATCATTCTTAAGGAAGGAATTAAAGCTGTGGCCTCACGTTCTTCTCCTCTTCCCCAACAGCATTGTTTTCCCCTAAGCAAGAGAAAAGAACGGCCATTCTCTTCTCCTTCCTGGTCTCCATCGGAGGGTGAGAATCTAGGCAAAGAAGATCGTAGCCAACCAGACAGAAGAATGTCAATACCCACTTCTGCTTATGGACCAACCACCTGTGCCTTGAAGAACCAAGAGCCGGCACTTTCAACTCAAGATCCTGCTAAAGGTATAGATAAGGAGTTACTGTCTGTGTCTACTTCTCCTTGTAATTCACTAAACCCCTTAGCCCAAAAAGATTTGGGAATTATTTACATGATGCATAATAAGAAAAAAAACAAGGAGATAATCGGGAGTAGTAAGGAAGAATTTGAGGAAGATATATTCTCTCTTAATTCTTCCCCAACTAACATGACTGTGCTTGAGCTCTCTCCCCGCAAGCAAAGTACAGAAGTTTCTGCTAAACTTCCCAGAGTCCCTCCAACACCTTGGACATTGTCTCCAGACAATGAACAAGAACCGTGGAATATGTGTGGCCAACCTCCTAGAGCTCCTCCCCCGACATCTTGGACATTGTCCCCTGACAATGAACAGGAATCATGGCACACCACAGAGAACGTGGAAGGGCTTCCTGAAGCAAGATATCAACAACCACACATCACTAAGAGATATCCTCTCAACCTAGAAGATTATCTAATCAAGACAGAGGATTACTCTGACAAGCCTCTCATTGCCTCTTTTTTGGATGAACCAGTTCTGGATGAAAGAACATATGAAGCAGAAAAAAGGCGATGCCATTGGGAAGATTCTCGTATCTATGGAGAGATACTTACTGAAGAGTCCAATCCCGTAGACACATCAAAGAAGTCCATCCGGGTCCGAGAAGATCTAAAAGGCCTTTGCTACAAAGATACACCTCACCACCAACATGAGGTCTACCATATTGACCTAAGGCATTGGCAAGAAAGAGAATGGGATGAAACACTCTATGATATCCTGGGCAACGACCTCAGCTCCCACTCCTCTCCCCAGGTAACAAATCCTAATTCTCCAGTATTATCTTCTCAAACAAAAGGTCCTAGCATAAACAGTTGCAACTCCCAACATGATCATGCCTACATAAGAACATGGGAAGATGAACCTTTCATCCCCATCAACAATGCTGCACAACTCAGAGAAGAACATGATCAAGCCTGGGACGAATGGAAAGAAGATTCTATCAATAGCCCTGATGAAGCATTCGTCAAACGAAGGATAGAGAAAGCCTCACCCTCTCTCAGAATGATATTGGCTGCTACTGAATCTACACCTGGAAAAGATCATTCCTCCAAAGACAAAGGTAAAATCCTATCCCAAAAGTCTTTTCCAAATATGGGTGCAATCAAAGGGACAACTATGCCCCTTCCAAGTAGTAAGCAGTCTCATACAAACTGCATCAAAGGGGGAAAAATGGGTTTCGAATCTCTTGATCCCATTTCGGCAGAAGAAGAAAGATCATTACCCCTTGATTCTCTTATATCCTCGGAAGACATGCTGAATCCTTCTTCCCCAAACAAAGAAGCCAACAGGAAGGACCTACCAGGATCCAGCAAGAAAGCTCCCCCAGACAACCAACGGTCTCCCATTCACTCAGGAGCTGAAGCAGCCATTGACTCAGAAAGGCAACCCAACACGAGGATCTCAAAGCCTACAATGCTAGCCAGCCATGGCCAAAGGAGTAAAGTTTACACAGAGCTAGCAAAAAAGAAGAAGAAGAAGAATCAAGATGCCACATCCAAATCCGATGGTGACATCACCGAAGAACCAGTACAGGAAAAGAAGAAGTATCACAAAGCGACAACCCGATCTGATGGTGAGACTTCATCCTTTCCTTATTTTCCTCAAGCACATTTCAAGAGAACTATTCTAACGGAGGATGAAAAGGAGTTTTGCCATTGGGCCAACAAATGTAAAATAAATACTCTCCATTGGCAAAACATTGAATACCAAGATGGCTCGCTTGACACCCTGTCAAGCTCGGAAGACTCTGATCCTGGACTGAACTATGCAGTCAAGGATGACCTTGCTTGGCCACCTGAAGGTAACTACCCACAAAACTTCCAGCAGCTTCATACTGAAGGGCAAAGTACTTGTGATATATGTGCTCAATGGACGGATGACTCTGGTTGGGAAAATTGTGAAGCCCAAGCCAGACCGAATGACCTTGGCAATGATCCTGGTTGGGATTACTATGGAGATGACGAATATGAATACCCATATCCATACAACCCTAACTATGTTAATACTGTCCTTGGCTCTACTAACGTCCTGCAGTATGTTCCTGAATACATCCTGCACTATCCTAGCACAATGGGATGCCCTGCTTATAACCGGCTGGATTATGATCCACCCAGTCCTACAGAATTAAGAAGCTGTGAAGGATGGGACACTGAAGACAATAAAGATTATGTGGGCACCTTCGACTATGCAGACTCCGACGAAAACCTGCTTCTGATGATCAGCGAGTCTGACTGTCCCTTCAACGCATTTCTTGGAGATAAGCATACTCCAAGTATGCTTTCAGTAAGGGCATATCCATTAGCTTGGCCATCCCTGCCATATGCGCGAACCAACATTGCATACACGGTGCTCTTCCCTATAAGCATTCAACGTTTTTCTATGTATGCTAATTTTGGTTTAAAAGGCAATCTCCGAAGATGGTGGGAATCCCTTAAAGCAGTTTACAAAGATAATGACCCAGGGGTTCTCTTCCTTCTGGTCCCAGAACAGGCTCATGGCAAGAGCAATCCAAAAAGGTTCCATGCAAAAGAACAACCCCAACCAAGCATGGAACTCTCCAAAGGCATATCCTTCGCAAGACAAGTTCCTTTTGGCCCTCTGCAACACCCTACAATGGTGACTGTTATGCCCAAAAATCCAAAGGATAAAATAATCCTAAGCACACACAGCCCCATTGATAAAAAACCTATTTTTCTTCCATTAAAAAGGAGGGAAAAGAGAGTTCTCCAAAAGGATCCAAAATGTGAGCAAATGTGTAGAAATACACATTTGAGTAAAAATCTTGGAAGGAACCAAAAGCATGCAAAAGGAACAAAAGGTGAGCAAATGTGTAGGAATACACATTTGAGAAAAAATTAAGGAAGAAAAAAGCATGCAACAATCCTTAAAAGGGTACAAAAGAATTGTGCAAATGTGAACATTCACATTTGATTCAAAAATAACCCTTAGAAGGATTCAAAAAATAAGTGCAAAGAAATGTGCACATTACACATGCACATTCATAACTTGTCCTATATAAAAATTGGAGCCATACTTCTTTTTGAAGCTCCAAACCATGCACAAAAGCACATTTACAAAGAATTAAAGGGACAAGCCATGCATAACAAAGTCTTGTCAGAAGAATAGAAATATGCATGGAGGCATGGTTGTAATAAAAATAATAAGGATGCAAAATAAAGCAATAGATGGACAAAAAGATACCATAGGACAAGAAAATCACCTCTTTAACCTATGGACCAAAAATACCATGTATAAAAAATCTTTTTGAAAAGATACATGGTAACAAATACAAAACCTAAAGAATTGGCACATGGAAAAAGCCAAGAAGACAATTCGTATGGGAATCGTACTCTCCCACGTGAAAAAACATGTGGCCCCATACGGAAAACCATCTTACAAGAAAACCATGTGCCGCTCCCATGGTTTTAGAAAAAACCACCTTCTAGAGAATTCTTTCTCTAGAATAAAATATCCATCTATTTTATTGTAAAAAGGGACTCCCTTGCAACTATAAAGGGGGGATCTCTCATCCATAGTGGGGGTGGAGTTTTTGTAGAGTTTTTGTGAGTGAAGTTGCTCTCCGCCCTTATACAGTTTCTTTTCTTTCGCGTGTATTACTTAGTTATTAGGGAGTGCTCAACAAGCCATACCTACCTTCTTCCTCAAGCTTCCTTGTATACATACCTTCTTCTCCAAGCTTCCATCTCTCTCCCTCTTCAAGCTTCCTTTGTATACACCTTCTCTCCAAGCCTCCATATCCCTCAAGCTTCCCGTGTATACTCCATCTCTCTCAAGCTTCCTCTCCAAGCTACCCTTCTACACAAGCTTCCTCTCCAAGCTACCCTTCTACACAAGCTTCCTCTCCAAGCTTCCCTTACGCAAGCCTTCTTCCCCAAGCTTCTCCCTCAAGCTTCCATCACTACCGCTTCAAGCTTCCTTCCTCTCCAAGCTTCCTTCCACTTACCCTCACGCCGCTCCAAGCTTCCATACCCTCGCCATACTCTTCCCTTGTCCATACCCTCGTCGTACGAAGCTATCCGCCATACCTCTGCAAGCTTCCCGACTACCTTCTCCATCAAGCTACCTCCGCCACTTCTCCCAAGCTTCCTTCTTCCTCTACCACTTTAGCCTAAGCCCCTTACCTCTTCATCTAGCCTACCACTCACCCTGTAACTATACCTTCCGCCATATCCACCTACCTCAAGAACCCTTCTCTACCTTGTACAAGAAGCTTCATGCTCCTCATGCAATACATATCGGCTTGGTCTCCTACAACAAGTGGTCTCTGTCTACTGTCTAGTTTTGCTTTCTTCGTTCGTGTTGCTGTCTCCGTGCGCTCGCTCTGAATTCTGGTATCAGAGCCAAGCCCCAAGCCCTAAACGCAAACCCTAAACCCAAACCCTAAACCCGAAACCCTAACCCGAAACCCCAAACCCCAAACCCTAACCCGAAACCCCAAACCCCAAACCCTAAACCCTAAACCCTAAACTGCATACAGCACTGCAAAAAGTTCTGAAGCTTCCATATTCAAAATATACAAAAGCTTTAAATTACAAGGCCTCCCTAAACCCTAAACTGCATACAGCACTGGAAAAAGTTTCGAATTTGGCCCACATCCCACCCCGACGGGTTTGCTAGAAAAATTGAAGAAAGCTCCACTCATACTTAGGACGATCAAAATTCGAAGGCACACCTCCAAGAATGCAACATGTAAAAAACCTTCTAAGATGGAAGCCACATAAAAACACGTCCAAAGAAGGCACCATGCCTCGGCCGCCATGCATAAATACCTCCTCCTCACAAGGGGAGCATGAGATTCCAAAAAAGGCCCCCATACCCATAAATAGACCTTGAATAAGGTCCTCGAGGCACCCCACCCATAAAATATAAGGGTGCCCCAAAGCTTTTAAGCCCAAAAGCACTTGGGCCCGTAGGCACACGGGCCCTCACTGGCCCTTAGACCGTGGCGGGACCACGTGCCCTCGGTCAACAGGTGACCGCGACCACCCGGTTCGCCCAAAACCCCCCCGATCCGGTTCGACCCGGCGACCAGTCGACTCGCCCGCCCACCCGCACGGCCGCCCGTTGCAAGGACTTACCTCCTTGACCCTCTAGCCTGCCTACCGGCCTGCCTCGATGGCCTGCCCCAGTGGACCAATGGCCCGCCCGCACAACAGCCCGCCTGACCACACAACGACCCACTCGCATAAAGGCCCGCCCGCCCAGTGCCCGTCACCCAGGCCCCCGCACCCCCGCCCGTCGATCTTTTCCCCGGGCTCCAAAGTGCCCCCGCCCGACCTCATAATGGCACGCCACCTTGGATGACCCGCCACCCTGGAGTGCCCGACACGGATCCGCCACGTCGACACAGACCACAAACGTGGCCACAGACCTGACAAGCAAACTGCCGCCACTACGTCCCATTCCCGGGTACTCCTACCCGCCCACCAAATCGGACCTGGCACCACCATTAAAAGTGCCTAATCAATGTACTTTCCCCCCACTAATTGTGGGGCTAACGGCCAAATCCTTCCCGCCAACGGCCTCACAATGTATGCACCTATAAAGCCCACTAAATCTATCCAAGGCCAAACCCTCTTCCAAAGAAAGAAGCCCCTGATGAGTGACCGTAAGGTCACGAAACGCGTTGGAAGCCCCTTCTTTTTTTAATGGAAAAATTTTGTTTGGCCCGAGCTTTATTTATGGTGCATACCCCCACTCTCTGGCCCTGCATTCCTCGGCCCCTTCCCTCTGCGCATCACTCCTAGCTCTCTCTTTTAAACCTTAATTTAAACCTTAATTTAAAACCTTAATTTAAACCTTAATTTAAAACCTTAATTTAAACCTTAATTTAAACCTTAATTTAAAACCTTAATTTAAACCTTAATTTAAACCTTAAATTTAAACCTTTATTTAAAACCTTTATTTAAACCTTAAATTTAAACCTTAAATTTAGACCTTAATTTTAACCTTAATTTTAAACCTTAAATTTAGACCTTAATTTAAACCTTAAATTTAAGCCTTAATTTTAGACCTTAATTTAAACCTTAATTTAAACCCTAAGCCCTAAGCCCTAAGCCCTAAGCCCTAAGCCCTAAACCCTAAGCCCTAAGCCCTAAATCGTAAGCCCTAAACCCTAAACCCTAATATGTGTTGAAACTTCCCATCGTTATTCCCCTATATCCTTGCAGTGGATGCAGTACTTGTCACCCTTTGCTAATTCTTCTTTACATCCTTTCCTTCCACCCTCTCTGTCATGTAATATAGGTATGAATTCTTTGTATTTACACCATTGGAGATTCCACAAATGCATTTTAAAGTTTTCAAGTCTCCTGCAAAATGCCATTCAAACAAGTATTGATCATATTCTTCAACCGAGAGCATCTCACCATATTCTTGATAATTAATTATGATTGTAATGCTTGTGTGCATAAATAACAACTGCAGCACCTCAAATGTTTCCTTAGGAACTTCAAATATAGCAAGCCACCACACATGGCGCTTGAATTGAACAATAAAGTTTCCTGGGGTATTCTTGTCGAATTGTAAAGCTCTATTCATCATAGTTACACTAACTTTTTTAAGCTTTACTCCTTTCACGATCTCACTTTCATCTACAATTTACCATTACATTCCTCAACAGACATATTGTAGTACATTATCATTGCTAATTGCACATTGTACAAATCTAGATAGTAATTGTTGAGTTCAGTAAACTTTACCTCATATGCATTTTTTGTCACAACCTTTAATGTTTTTACGCATTGAATATGCATGGGATCTCTTATCAGCTCCAAAACCTTTATATTAAGCTGCCGTCGGGTCTCTATTAACTTTGAAGGATGAGGAAAAGGCATCACAATAGGAACAATGTATGCCTAAGTCGCATGGAATACGAGGAGGCCTCATATGGACAAGAGAAACCAACACAATCTTGCATTTAATACATATTCGATCAAAGAGAAACTTGACCTCCATGCGATGTATGAAGTGCAAAATAGCTCTTGCCAATGTGAAGACCTATGGCTAATCGTGTTTCATACGTTTTATATTTTTGGAGATGATTTGGTAGAAATTGTCAAGTGATTCAGAGCTAACTCATATTTTTACAAAAAACTTACATTCTTGAGGGTTTAGTGCGTATGCTAGGTGATGAAACCTTCTTTACTAGCCTTGCATGGAAGAATAATTTTGTAATGCGGTCAAATTAGCATTCTATTGGTGTGGTTGAGTATAGAGAGAGATTCATCTTCGAAAAAACTCTTTTGCAGTTCAAAAATCAAGTTTATAAGGATGCTGATTTACACGTGTGGCTGCTGTGATGCGTAGTTAATTTCACACGTGCCACTGCAAACCGTTTTTGCCTTGGAAGTTGTGCCATGTAGTATCACTTATAACTTTTTTGGCATGATAGCACTTTTATTGCTCCGATTTTTAAGTTTTTACCATTTTCTTTTTAAGTGCACCTCCTTTGAATTAGTGCAATGTACTTTTTGATCAAACGTGCAATGACCGTTGGCATATATATATGAACACTCAGATTTGTGTTTTGGTTATTATTTATTTCACGTATCTTGTCTTATCTTCGACCAACTATTTATCTTGTAAGCATCACAAGCCATACCAAGCATATTCTTATAAAAAACTATTTATTCTCAGGAGTAAGACCTGCAAATATTAGGTATCACACTTTTCTTAATTTCATTCATCTTGTATATTACATGTTTTGACTAATTTCATTTCAATCATTTCATCTTGTACATTATAGGTTTTGTAAGGTTGTATAAAGTTTCATTTCATTCATTCATTTCAATTCGTATCAAAATACAAAAGCAGTACCTTATAGGTTTTGATTAAATTTTTTTAGCAATCTTTCTTTAGTCTACTAGATATGAGCAAATGTGGATTTGTATATTATGCATTAATTTCAATTTTTTGTTTTTTGGATTTTGTTTTGTCAGTAATTGGGATGACTAAAAGGAAGTTGTCTTTAGAGGGCATGGGAGGAGGAGGATCTAGAGGATACTTGTGATGAAAAGCTATTTGATTTTCTTCATGCAACTGGAAATTCATTTAGATTTATTTATATCAGAGATATGCTCAATGTTCCCTTTGATTTGCAAGAGCTTTTGAAGAATCTTGAAGATAAACTCAAGAATTTTAGGGAGTTTTATGATAGATATGTGGAAGGCCTAGAGATTGACCTATGGCTCTGATACCAACTATCAAGGAGAGGACTGGGGAGAGAGAAAGAGGAGAGAGAAGATTGCAGAAGAGAGAGAGAAGAAGAGAAGAAGAAGAGAGTGATGAGGAGAGAGAAATTTTAGAAGAAGAGAGAGAAAAGCAGAAAAGGAAGGAAGGAAGCCATGAAAGTTGAAGAGAGAGAGAGAAGATGAAGGAGACTTGTTATTATAATTTGATGTCAAAAATCCAGTCCCTTACACCTTTTATACCAACTAGTGTAGCTAGTATTTTATCCTCGTTATTTTATTTCCCCTCTCTTACAGTTGGGAGGGTAGGAAGGGGAAAAACATGAGGAGTAGGTAGACGCATTGGCAATAACTGAATGGGATGGACAGATGATGTTGAGAAATATGCAATCACACCCATATGTGCCTCTTTGTATGGAATAGCTAGGCAAGGAACATGTAGCTCAATCTAGGAAGAGCTACCTTTATCCAAAAGGCACAGTGGAGGAAAGTGATACCATCATGCAACTACAAAAGAGTATACTTGATAATCATTTGAATAAATGCCATTGTACTTTGTACTAAATTCACTCTTGTCTCTCTCTACTCCTCAAGACTGTGTTTATGAGTCCGAGCTAATCTATCTTGGAACCCAATCCACTTGAGTAATAATCAATGTGTCCAGTCTCTTTGTTTTTTTTGTTTAAATCAAAAGAAAATGTGGTCTCCCGCATCCCACATACGAGTGTGAGGTAGGGTAAAAGAATTTGAATGAATGGGATTAGATGGGAGCGTTTGCCACACAAGAGCATGGGTGGCATTAACATGATACATCAAATATGACGACAGACATCATGAAACAAAATACAAACATTTGCAAGAGCACACAAGGATGATGCACCCAAAAAAATCACAAAAATTTTACTTTAAAACATCCATGCATCGGATTGATATGTAAAAAAATAAAAATGGGTAGGGAAAAAGGGGAAACAAGCAAGACAACCCAAACAGCACGTCTTATGTCAAAAAGGACGTTCACATGGAAAACTATCAAAAATACATAAGAAAACACATTCAAACATCAATATGGAAAAATCCATCTACTGGAATCGAGTGCAAGAAGAAGGAAAAATGTCTGGTTCAATGAACAACATAGGATTATCAAGGTGGAACATAGTTCCAATGAGAAATGTAGGTGTTCACATAGGAAAAACATCCAAAACGCATAGGAAAAATACAAGAGACCCGTAAAAATTTAATAACGATTGATCTGTGCATTGAAATGATGGGCTGTGAAAAGAAAAAATATGCCAGGGGAGGGGAGGATTGGACAGTAAGGTGAAATCCTAGTTCGGTTGCAAAAATGACACATGTACATGGAAACACGCCCTATACATATAAAAAAATTCAAAAATTCATAACAATCAAATCATAAGTTGAAACACGGGATTGTAAAAGGGAAAAGTGTCCAACTCAAAGGGACAAACAAGGTTATAAAATCATATTGCGATTTTGGTGAACTTAGGATGTGTTCACATGAAAACTTGCAAAATAAAAACATTGCAAAAAGGAAAGGGAGAAACCCTCGACTAAGGGGTATGGCATGAGGAATGGGTGGGAAAGGGACCCTTGAAGGATATAAAAAAGAAATTTAATCATTTGGAGATTGGAGAGAGACTTTTTCATGATGATATGTAAAATGAACACATAGGGACACGTCCCCACACTTAAGATCTTAATAAATTGGCTGTACTAATCAATAAGGGCCTAGCAACAAACAAACAATCCAATTCCCTGTGCCCCTACACTTAAAACATGACATATACTCATAAACAAAAGAGATAGGGTTAGAAATACTTTGCCAATTTAGTAGTTGGTTGTCATCGAGAATTGTTTATGCACAAATTGTTTAAGGCATGTGTCATCACTCAAGGGGTCAGTCAAGTGCAAAGGGTATCACAACTCGTCATAGCAGGTCTTAGTATGGCAATGACTATGTAGCTATTAGCAATCATGTGTCTTGTGTGGTAATCGCTTGCTTGTGAGCCTCAGCCTGAGTCAAATGAGGACATTAGGAGCTTTGCCAATGTATGTGTATGTCATTTTATGTATTTTAGACATTTTAGATGGAGGACATATTATTGCATTTCTTTTTGTGCACTTTTGGCTATTCCTTAAGGATTTGACCACATTTAGGATAATTTCTCTTTTTTGCATATATATAGGCAGCATACCCTCCCATTTTCATTCTCCATCATCATTGATTCATTGTGATCAGCTAGGCCTCCTCATTCTCTCATCTCCCTACTATCATCTAGCACCCATAATGACGTGTAGAGATGCATGTTGGATTGACTCTTGTAGCCTTGGTTCTTCAGCCATTGCAATCACATCATTCCTTCTCTCTTCTATGTTCCTTATCTATCTCCTTCTTCTCTCCATGTTCACTTTTTTCTTTTTATTGCACACTCTCATATGGTATCAAAGCCATGTGTGGGAGCAAGAGATATTGAAGAGGAGCATGTTATTTGTGACAAAACTTGAAACGTGTCATCTCCATGTGTTGCCGACCTTGCACCACTTGGAGTCAAACTTGGGGGGAGAAGGGGGTGCACATAAAAAATAAACATCTATATAACGTGCATAATAAAAATTGATTTGCATGCTCAATTAATATTTCTCATGTTCCAAGTTGAGATGTTATTCTTGAGTATCTTGAGAGCTAAATTTTAGAGCCAAATTTAAAGCGCAAAAGCGGCATGAGATCCATAAAATAGAAGTTTTTGATGAAAAATATGTTGATCACAGATTAAGAAGTTGGAGTTTTCCTAAGTGCATTTTAACCCCGAAAATCCAACACAAGTGTTTGTTTGTCGATTAGAGTCCATTTAACCCCCATTTAATATCCACAAGGCTTGGCATTATGAAGCAGCTATTAGATTTGCAAGTTGAAAATCAAGTGATATAGACCAGATTAATAGATTTCAAGGCCAAAACGCTGCCTATCTAGTTGGATCATGAATTCAAGCTCGTTTGCCCCTCCATTTGGCTTGAAATTGCTTGCAGGATAGTGTGAACGAAAGAAACTAAATCACTTATTTTAGAGATTAAACACTAATGTGTTAAAAATAAGCGTGCAACTAAGAAACATGAAGAATGTGAGGGACACTATTTCTTCAATGACCTCTCAATCCATTAAATTTTTGGGTATTTTGCACGTTCGAATCAAGCTTCATGCTCTTGGACATGGATTCGTGATTTCTTCACTCTCTATCATGACAAGCAACAACCAATTTGATGCATTGAATGAAAAGTTCATATTTCAATCATTCTCTCTCCTCTTTCTCTCTCGCCAAAAACATGGTTTATATGGGCTAAGAGGATGATGGGGAATGGATGTCGGTTCATGACGAGATGCGAGAAATGGGACAAGAAAGCGCAAATGAGGTATCAATGTGACTGCAAAAGAGCGTCAACGGCTTTTTTTTTTGAAATATGATGGGATACGTATGTGATTACACCTTGAATTTGCATTCTTATACATGGTATCAAGAAAGACGAAGTCTCTTGGATACATTGTAATTGGTTGTTAAAACTATTGACCAACTATGGGAGTGTGAGGATCTCTGAGTTGTAGGATAGTATAATTTTCTTTAGGGACTCTTATATGAGAAATCAAAAATATCTCCTGGAGTGTGTAACTTGGAAAAAGAGTAGATAATGTTATGCTTGTGTTTCATGTTTAGATGGTGCATCCTAGGGCCATTCCTCAGGGTATACGAGAGCCGTACGAGCCACATGAGTCAATTGGGGGCGCTTTGTATGTGTGTAAATCAAGGTGTTGATCACCTCTATGTGTGGAAAACTCCCTCTATTGGAGTTGGGATGGGAAAAATTGTTGGATTACAAATTGATAGAAATGCGTGATTTATTTATATTAGTTTGTACAACCTGTAGATGCTCCTAGTCGCAAGGCCGTGAGGGTAGTTTGGTGAGCATAGGAGGCTTGTTGGCTAGAGCCCTAGAGCCAGTGTTAGGCACATCTTAGGTTTTGACAAGTAGTGCATTTGCTTGGAAGCCACCGAAAAGTGGTTGTTTCTGAATCTTGGTTAATAGGGACTAGTTATTCAGTGTATACCAAAGAACAGTGAAATAGATCTATTTTTTCTTAATAGATATTGTCAAGCCAAAATTCAATGTCAAGAAAGAGCAAAAAGGGCTAGACGAAGGGTAGAGATCATTAGGAGGTATTCTCCTAAGTGCAATAGTCTAATATTGCTAAGAGTGACAGGTCTTATTGACCCAATTAATATCTCAGCTAGTGTGTCACGGGAAGGAGGAAGCTCTAGCATTTCCCTTTTCTCGAAAACTCAATCTACTTTGAGTGGGAGTGTAATCCCTATGGTACAAACCCCTATAGCAAATGCAGTTATCTTTATGGTCCAACCTATTGCAATCCCTATAAGAATACAGGATTTGCGAGCCTTAGGTTTTTCTCTACCCATCTTTAATGGGTTAGTAGATGAAGATGTAGACGTCTAAATCAATGAATTCTAGAAGTTAATGTTCAATTGCTAAATTCAAGACAAAGGACATCTCATGATGTTTTTCAACATGACTTTGAAAGGAAGAGCTGCAATGTGGTATCAAGGCTTGGAAGTTGGGACCATAACCGTAATTGACTTATTCTTTATGGTCAAAATAAAGTAAACTTTAATAAGTTGAAGCTTTACTACATGTGTAAGGGCTAATGTTGGGCTTGGTGCATGTGCAAGTCCTTCAGGGTTCAGCTTTAACTTGTAGTAGGTACCAAGACAATCGAATGGGAAGAATCACTCAGTATCTTGTCCATCCATATTTAGAGTTGTGTTACCACCAAGGTCAAGTGATCTAGTGGAGTAAAGGTTATCATGTTATTGAGTGGTAAGATGGACCTTTTACGTGTTATATTAAGGTCTACTACCACCATTGTCAAAGGATTTTTAGCTTTTAGAGATCCTACTAAGCACGGGAGTGTTGGTGTTGTCATTAAAGATCCCCAACATAGTATTATTATGAAAATGTGAGCATATCTTGGCATTGCTTTTATGAATAACATGGCAAAATATAAGACCTTAATCATGGGGTTGAATGTAGCCGGTATCTTTTGGTTATTGGTAAAAGATGACTCGCAGCTAGTGCTCAATCGATTGAATGGGATCTATAGTTTAAGGGATCCTATTATGCGGATGTACCACAGTGCAACCTTGGATATGATACATATTTTTGAGGTAGTGACTTGCCATCTTACTACCCGACAATGGAATCGCTTTGCAGATTCCGTGGCCAATTATACTTTTGTTGAGGATATCTTTTTCAATTGTGGTCTTGGGTTTCTCTTACAATTGCCTCCTAATATCAGCTTAGGGCTACTTTGGGGATTTCTTACGGCTGATAGTCTTATTTTGGTCACATATGGTTAGTATGGATTATGAGTCACATGGCGGTTGATCACCTTCCTATTCTCTTATAAACTCATAGGATTTTTTATTGTCATATTCATCGAACACCCCTTCCTATTTATGCAAGGGATTAGCCAATAATTTGGCGCACTTAGTGTAGGTCCGGAGGAGCCCTCATCTTATGTTTCAATAAAGTTATGTCCGGACCAAGGGTTTGTTTCAACAACACGCTATTGAATGGTCATTTCATGAATTATTTCCTTAGGCCAAGAGGGCTATTTATTCTGCAGTGAAGTGCTATATTTCATTAGTCTAAGAAAGTCATGTTTCTGTCTAGAGCGGGTGCAATTAATGGTTTTGTTTTAGTGCTTGCTATATAGATTTAGTAGAACCTGCGAGAGCTTATTATTGAGCAAAAGCTTCTTGTGGACTTACCTTATCTGCATCAGGTGCCCTAAAACTTGGGTCATAGGCATCTTCTTCTCATATTTATCTAAAAATCGATCACTCAACTCCTCAAAGGATTTAATAGACCCCCTTGAGAGGCTCCAGTACCATTTTCTAGCCTCGCCCTTTAGGATACTTGAGAATACGAGCATCCGATGAATATCATTGAACCCACTTGCAAGGCAAGTTAGGCCATATTCTCGTAAATGCACGATTGGATCCTCATTAACTAGCCCATGAAACACTGGGAGATCCCTATAAGGAGGAGGGCATTTAGCCCTTTCCTTTGGGATAAGCATTGGGGCATTAAAATCCTCATAATCATAACCTAACTCTAGTGTCTTAGGGTCTCCAACCTCTTCCATTTCCACCTTTACTGGTATAGGGAGGTTAATATTATCCTTAATGTCCCTTTCTGCCAACTCATAAAGTGGTCTAGGGAGACCTATAGCTCTTAGCATGTCATTCCAATCCTTTCTTAGAGGATCGTCCATATCTTGCCCCTTCCTAGGCAGCTCCATGATGGATTTATCTAGGAGCTTCTGCCCCTCATCAAAAGCAAACTTATCTTTAGCACTTAGGACCTGGGGACCGTGTCTTTTAAGCAAAGGTTTTCCCTTTACATCTAGGGCTTCTAACATCCTTGTGATACTTAAAATTTTGGCATGATGCCCCACCACATGGGATGTTTCAGCCATAACTGCACTCCACTGTGTGTCGATTTTTTCCCATGGCACTACGGCTTTAGCATAATCACTTGTTGATTCCATGACCGCCATAGCTTCCAACATACTTTTCCATGTCCTCTAGGTTGATGGATGGTTATATATGATTTCTCTTGGGTAGAGACCACACTAAGGAAAACCTCGGTCCATGCCATCGCATTAGAGGATGGGGTAACCACTAAATAACTGGTTACTCTTCTCATCACCTAAATTATCTTCTGTAGAGGACTCATGCTCTACATAACTAACTAAGTCCATCAGTAAGTTTTGTATAGGGAAAGCCAAGGTTTTCCATCCTTGAACAAACCCCATTTTATGGTTAGCTTAGCATACTCCTAATGGAAATTATAAACTTAGGTCCCTTTACAACCTAGATTTGGAGATCGCCACCTGGGAATGGCCGCAGGCAGGGGCAGGCAGGGGCAGGCAGGCAGGGGCAGGCAGGGCAGGCAGGCAGGCAGGCAGGACGAACGAACGAACGAACGAACGAACGAACGGCCGGCCGGCCGGCCGGCCGGCCGGCCGGCCGGCCGGCCGGCCGGCCGGCCGGGCGGCGGAGACAGGCAGGCAGGCAGGGCAGGGAGGCAGGGCAGGGCAGGCAGGGCAGGGGGCAGAGGCAGGCAGGCAGGCAGGCAGGGGCGCGGGCAGGCAGGAGCGGCCAGGGGCGGCAGGCAGGGACCGGCAGGGAGGAGGAGACACCTCAGGGATTAGCCCCAAGATGCATCGCTTACACATATAACATTCGTACAAACTCCACTCTTTTACCATGTGATGTGCGAAAAACAGCCCTTTCATGAATTTTAACTAAGCATTACATACTACGTTGCTTTAGGGGATAGCACCGAAACTTTCGTGCTACTAGTCACCTAATTTAATTATGGAATGATCCCTAAATGCTATGCACAAAGAAAAAAATCAAAATTTGTATCTTTTCAGCAATTAGATCATCGCACAAACTTCATCTCCCCCTTACCGTTTAGGTGTTGCTGCAGTGCATAGGTGTAAATGGTTGTTTTGTATCATTTTTGTATGTAAAAAGCAATAAACATGTATTATAACACAAAGGACAAGGCCAACCTAAGGTTAACCTCATGCTTTAGCCTTGCCAAATATTCTTATTTTTTTATATTTTTTAAGCACAAAAATCCCAATTTTATCTAATTTTTGCTATTTTTTATTATTTATTAATAATGAAAAATAGATTATTTATTTATTTATTTATATTGGCTTATTATTTTGACTAAAACTTAATATTTTCTCTGATTTTATCCCATTTTTATCCATTTTTTCCAACTCAAAATCGAAAAAAACCACTAATTTTCATCAAAAATGTCATTTTGCGAGTTTTAAAGAATTAATAATGACTCTAAATCATTACAGGCTCTGTCACGCTCTTCTTGACTTCTAGATCCAGTAGCCGCTTCACAACCCCAAACCTTGCGGGGATTAAATGGGGGATCAAACGACCTCGAAATTGAGATCTGAGACTTGCGTTGGATTCCTAATGTCGTTTTGCATCTAGGAAAACTCCAGCTCGGCCATCCGCCATCGTTTGATTTTCCATGAAAATTAGCATTAACACTTTAGGGACTTGCCACTTAAAATCGTACTGATTGCCACTACCGCCTTCGACAAAGTCTATTTTTTCCCTGATATTCGTAATTTTGGACTATTTTAAGCACTTCTTGACATCAAAAATCATCTATCAAGCTACAAAATAAATAAATTGGTTAGAACTCAATCCTAACCTTAATTTATTACGAGTGCATACTCTAAACTCATAAACGTCCATTAATTTAAATATGTATTTTGTGGAATCACCCGATGTGGAATCACCCACTTGCACATTAAATTAACAAGACACACGAAAAGGACAGGCATCCCCATCGACTTTTCGCACAAGGAATCCACCTTGTGTATGAGCCCTGGCAATAAATATAATTTTACGGAATCCATCGTAAAACCTCACGGAATCCACCATGGAATATGCCTCTTGGCATCATACCCCCGGGGTGGGATCTCCCATCATCATGTAAAATAGTTTTTTCTCTACCATGCACAAGACATTTCATCGTTAATAAAGAATGGGGATTTGGCATACCTGGTAAAGTATCTGAAGTAGTACCGATATCGTCATCGTCTTCCGTGAAATCTGGCATTTCTTCATATTCTTCATCTTCTGTCGCTCCCAAATAATTGATATGAACAGTCGGCTTTTTGGATTGACAATTCGCCGCTAGATGTCCAGGTTGATGACATTTATAACAAACTATGGGTTTGGCCTTAGACACATTATTGGTTATAGTGGAAAGTTTAGGAATGTTGGGATTTGGCTGGAAAGATAACTTAGGATTTGGATTTGTGTTTGATGGTAAAGCAAGGGGTCGTGTCCAAGATTTATAGAATGAAGATGGAAGGAAACGATTTTGATTGAATCTTCAAAAATTTGAATTGAATTATTTTGAACCAAAGTTACCATTAGTTGAAAATTATTGTGGTCGCTTCTCTCGTCCTCGACTTTTGTCTTCAGTATCATGGGCCAAGGAAATTGCATCTTCAAGAGTCGTTGGCTTGAACATGTTTACCTCTGCATAAAAATGTTCAAGTAAGTCAGACATAAACTTGCGTTTATGGGTTGCCTTAGGTACATCTTTGAGCATTCGAAGTTGCAATAAAGCATTCCAAAAACGCTCAGTATATTGTGAAATAGGCTCACGATCCCTCTGTTGTTTGCAGAAGATCCCACCACTGTTTAATTGCTTTTTCCTGGAATTGGGGTGGACTGAAATTTTGCAAAAATTTCTTTTGGAAATGAGGGTTGAAATGATGAATGGGTTGCCTCTTACCCATCCAGCCTCCAATCCTCACTAAGAGAACTAAAGAGGAGCACCACCTAGCCAAAGGGAGGATGGGTTAGGACATTCATTTTCTCAAAGAAAATCAAAAGAACCAAGACACAACTTCACAAGAGAGAATATATGTACTAGACACAATATTAATGGAATGAGAAGATGAGAAGAGAGGGAGACAAGAGGAGAAGACGTAGACAAAACTTGCCATTAGGAGAAGAGATAGAGGAAGCTTTCCATTATGCTACATAATAAAAGAACTCACTCATAGCTTACCTCAAAGAGATGGACTAGCATGAGGGTATTCTAGAGTGCTCTCATATGCTTGTCATTCTCCTTCTCGTTGTCATTGTCATTCCCTCTGTCCTCCTCTCCATGGGCTCCTTATATAGCCTCCATGAGGGATTAGATTAAGCTAATCTTCTTGATTAACATGATCCTAGATGATGTATGGTATCTTTGAAAATATGGAGAATAGTGGATGGAACAAGTCCCCACCTTGGTCATTATGCAAGAAGCCAAGGGTGGTGGTATACAAAATAGAGAAAGGGAGCTAGATTACAAGAGGTGGGTGCCCAAAGCACATTATTATAATATATTTACAAGAATGATAGAATGAAAAGTTGGTGTGATGAAAGAGAGAAGAAAATTGCATATAGCCAGCAGTCTGCGCCTTCATAACTTCAAATTGGTAAAGAATCGAAAAAAAGTTTCTTCTGCAGCTTTGTAGACTAGGTCAAAACCAATCGAGCAACATGGAAATTTTCTTGAAATTCACACTTCCTTGGGAGTTATTGAGATTATAAAAAACGGCTTCCAAAAGCTGCTTTGACTTTAGTCCCCCGTATATATATAAATACATATAAGCATGTGACATAAGGGATCCATGCCTGTAAGCTTTTGTGTAAGATCCAAATAACACTATGATATGGATATTGACTTGTGTACTAGGGTGAGGTTTTCTCTAATGATGGTGATAGATTCCAAATCTTAGTGATGCAGGCAGAACCCATGTGTAGTTGGAGGTTGGTCCTTTGAAAAATCTATGCACTCACTCAATTCCTAGGTGTAATCCATTTCCATCTTCACTAAGATAACCATCCATTTTACCCTTTACATTGACATCCCTCCTAAGAACTTGTTCCCTCCATTTGCTAGAGTTATCATAATCAAGAAGCAATGTAGCATACCTAGTGCTTGAAGAGTAAACCCAAAGGGATATGGTAAGGCTCTTGATAGGGGTTTTGGTCAAATTTTGTGGTAGAAATCCGGTTTGTAAAAAACCCGGATCAGGAAAGTCTCCCAAGTAGCAGGACAATCAATGATGCTCTGTCCACTAGATGATTTAGTGACACACTTAATTTTGTCTTTCTCAGCATACTATTCTTCATGGAAATAATCATCAAATTGACTGATAAAATCAAGTACAGTCTTTCCATCGTGTGACCCATTGAAAGTACGAAATTTGAAATTTATTTTACTGATCTTTGTTTTTTTTCGAATAGATTGTGCTTCAAGTGTCGCATCGATCGTACATCGTATAAGATCTTCAGATTGCGGTCCATCTTGGTCAGTGGTAGATCGTTGCAGATTGGCCAATTAAGCTTGCAAAGTTTGACGTGTTCTTTGTTCCTCTTGAAGCTGCATCATAATTAGGTCCAGTTTTTGCTCCATCGTTGGTTTCGGTAAATCACCTTCAGTCATAAAATCTTCCATGGTTTGATCAGACATCCTGCAAAATTCCAAAAGTCCTCACACACTCCAAATCATGTTAGTAGGATGAGCGTAGCTCACAGTTGAGTTTATAAGGCTTGTTTCTCTTTTTTTTAAATGGATTTTTGCAGTATTTCTTCTTTGCGGATGTTGAATTTGATATTACGGTCTTCTTCCAAGATGATACTTCGTGTGTGTAGTCTGTCTGTAGCAATCTATTGCTGGGATTAAACTCTGTCAAACCCCAGGTGTTAACAGGGGCTTCGATGGAAGTCAAAACCCATTCAGGACTAACTGTATGTGAACGGCCACTATGGGAGAGGTTGAATCTTGATAGTTGGTAACCTTAGTAGCTTTAGGAAATAGTTAAGCTTAATAAAAATCTTTAACTATCTTAATCGTTGACATCCAGGACATGAGGATGTACTCGACGGATTCGACGATGTTCACAAGATGTTGCCACCGCAATCGACGACTTTTTTGAATTGCACGGCTTTCTTTAAGCCTTTTCAACCTTAATGAAGTTTTTAACTTATAAAACGTCTTCTTTCTGTTTGAAAACTCAAAAAAAAAAAGTGTTGATAAGAGAGCTTCCCAGATGGTCCTCCGCCTGTAGAGGCCGATCCTTTGCGATCCAGGTACGTAGCAAGGGGTTCTTCACTACCAAGAACACGCTGGTATTGATGGATTTTCACGAGACTGACTGTAGAGCTCGATTGTTTCAGGATCTTTGCCTTCGCGTGAGATGGTAAGCGATTGGAAGCCCTCGATCTCAACTTCGCTCTAATACCACTAGTGCACAAATCGGATGCTGTATGCGTACGTAGCGAGTGCCGAAAGTTCCCCAATAACAAAAGAACTCTACTTTTGCACAAAAAACAAGAGAGAAGACTTGCACGACATGAAGCAAAAGACTAATTGGGTACAATATCCCCCCATACCTTGTGTGAGTGCTCCACAAAGCCTATATTTGATATATTATTCATCTCCAAGCTCAAAAAAATAGCCCAATTCACAATTAGCATGCTTTGTCTTTTTGTGTTTGCTTTTATCCAACTAAAGAATAAAGTGGTTGGGCGCCCAAAGAGTCGGACTGTGCCCAAATACAATGTCCAATAATAAATATTTAAATCATGCATCCATGCGCATACAAAATAATAAATAAATATCAAGCGCTTTAATAAATAAGCGCGTCAAAATAAATATTGGCGCCACGCCTAAAATGCACGCCCATCAAAATGATAATTTCTTCTAAATAATCCTATACACGATATTGCCCAGTGCTTCCCAATGCCATTGTTGCCTGCTCTACACATCAACTGAAGCATTCACAATTGTTAGAAAATAATAAAATTAAACCGACAAAAGTGAATACCTAGCAGTCTTCAGCTACAAAATAAATAAATTGGTTAGAACTCAATCCTAACCTTAATTTATTACGAATGTGCACTCTAAGCTCATAAATGTCCATTAATTTAAATATGTATTTTGCGAAATCACTCGCTATGAAATCACCCACTTGCACATTAAATTAATAAGACGCCCGAAAAGGACAAGCGTCCCCATCGACTTTTTACACAAGGAATCCACCTTGTATATGAGCCCCGGCAATAAATATAATTTTACGAAATCCACCGCAAAACCTCATGGAATCCATCGTGGAATATGCCTCATGGCATCAGAAGCTCCCACTAGCTTGTAGGAAAATCTTTCTAGGAGGTCATCCATCTTGGTAGTGTCATCACCCAAGTGCACTTAACTACCAAGTGACTATCCAATAGGCTAGTTCTTTTTGTTGTTATATACTACAAACATAGTCTTAATAAGCTAGTCTTTGGAGGGTCTCTCAAGTCTTTCTTCCATGAAATAGTATATAATACCTCATTAATAATAACAATTATCTTCATAATGAGAGTCTATTTCATAATTAGAGTTAGTTTTTAAAAATATGCAACATAAATCAATTTTCTTTGGAATGTATACGCACATTAAAATAAACTAAGTAATGGGGATATTACAACTTCACTCATTATATAGTAAGAAGTTTGTATATGTATCTCTTTATTGTCTAACTTATATAGGGTTTTCTAATTGAGTTTATTTATTTGTTAACTATGCAACATATTTTATACAACCGTGCTCTATATTTTATCGAGAAATATAGATCTCTAATTATTTGGTCAACCCAAGGTATGGAAAAATCACATTATCAAGCAAGAACAAAATACTTTAGATACACAATACATGGTTGTGGAAGATAAAAAGCAAATAGTTTATTATAGGTCTTTCAATATTTCTACAAAAAAATTTAGCACAAATTCAAGTTCAAAGACACAATTGCATCATGTAATACATCATATTTGGCAAGGACTATATCCATTCTTATCCAAAGAAGAAAAGAGGGAGGGATATTTAAACTCTTGTGTAAAGCAATTCTGAATATTAACAAACTAGACAAAGAGATCGAAAAATATGGGTTTCAAGAAACCCTTAACATCTTTTAGTCTGGAAGGAGCTTCAAATTCTTGGCATCTCCTACATCGGAGAGCAAATAAGAGACAAGAACTCCAAAGTATCCTGCCCTAGATCCATTGTATCTAGGCATGAAGCCAAGAACTCTTACAACTTCTTCCTTCTCCACCAAAACTAACTTTTTTGAACCTCTATTGAAAGCTTGGGATCTAATCACCTTGGAGATAGCTTTCAAAGCCATTATTGGTAAGTTTGGAGAGCCTGACAACTTGCTATGATAAATTGCAACTATTTGATTATTTAAGCTTCTAATATAATGACCAAGCCCTTGGCTTTTGCCAAGTTTCAATGGCCTTGAGCCCTTGGCTCTTCCAAGAAAGTTGTCTGCATCTTCAATTTCTATCTACACAATAAACCATAACAGTATAAGATGTCAATAGATATGCATAATATACTCTAATATAAATCACAATTGATATCTTAGAATTATCTTTCATACCTTAGGGTTTTCATCTTCTTCAAGAAGACTATCATCATATAGATTTATTAAACTTTTTGGTTTCTCCTCTAATGGAGACTTCAGTTTCTCTTCATACCCCATGTTATCAATACCAAGTCTCTGTTGATTTTTTAAGTACTCTTCCTTTGTAGGTATCCCCCCTTTTTCATATTCCACGATCTGATTAATACAAGAATGCAAGGCTATAGAACTGTCTTGAAAATTATCTCCCTCAACATCAAGAGTTGCTAGCAATTCTTCTTCATAACCTATAAAATTCTTGTTATTTTGACCCCATGCAACAAGGATTGCCAAGCAGTAATCTTCTCTAAGATAAAAAAGGTATCGAATATAATTTAGCAATACATATCTCTTTTTGTTGATGAGATAACTAGAAAATGTTAGGACACATTCAAGAGGGCCTGTTTCAATATTTGTACTCAACTATATATTCTTTTCTTTCACTTTTGTAATGTTCTCACTTTTAAAAAAAGCAACATCAAATCCTTGCACTAACTGGTTCTCAATATCCTCTTGAAACATTTCACCCTTCTCTTCAACTTCTTTGTCTTTGCATGTAATATCCTCCATCTTCTTCTCTTGTATTGTATTTAAAGAACAACTATTCATATATTGAAGATATACAAGAAATCCAACATCCTTCTATACAAAAAGACATTGTTGTTGATTCTGATGAAAAGGGCAATCTGCTTTCCACTTCATGAATTCTTCATCAATAAGGTTAAACCTTGTTTGCAAAGTTGTTCTAACAGCATTGGAAGCTTCCATTACATCACTATGATGGACAAATCCCGATATCCATGTGGATATCTCACCTCAAAGCCAGGTTTTTCTTCTTGGTGTTAATTCGGTTTTAAGTCGATCATGCAAAGAGAAATTGTTAAGGACAGGATATATTTGTTCGAGTTATTTTTAACGAAGGATTTAGCTTATGAATGACAATGTATACAAATTAGCTTTCTTAAAATTGCATCAAGTATTATAAAATTATAAGCAAGATTAACCATTTACTATAGTAATATATTCCTAAAGTGTAGAAATTATATCTTGCACCATTAGTCTTATTCCTTTCGCAACGATTCATGGTAAATAGCTAAATTCAAGAAAGGTTTCTTTCGATGCTCAAATTACTAAGGAGTTATCTTTGCTAGTTGCACATCTTAGCAAGGAAATTGTTGTTATTTGGCATGAGTTCATCTTTAAAGAAAACAGAAGTTAAATGTTAGGAATTAACAAGTATAAAAATTAGATATATGATCCAGTTAGCCAACATTTTGTTCAGTTATCTTTTTTTTTGTCACACATATTGAAGAGCCACAGGTACATAGGTACAGACATGACATGGAGCAGTAGTGTAGTTATCAAGGAATTTGGGACCACAAGGACTGCATGTCTGGAGCATTACTGGAGTCTTGGACCAAGTTTGAAGGCTAGAAGACCAGATTTAGCAGCTCATCACTAACTTTGAGGTAAATTTTAGGGTTCTTGGTTAAAGAGGGTTTCAAAAGACTTAGAGGACACTATTTTCACTTCTACCTTTTGAGAACATGCATTTTCTTATTCTTCTTGGAGCTTTCTTTCAAGCTTTCATGGAGGAAATCCCTTCTACTATATTGATCACTTGCTCATTGTGGGAGATAACTATAAGAAATGCGTTCTTGACATCATAAGCTTCTAATAGACAACCATCTTGATGATTATTCATGGAGTGATGGTAGCCATTTTCAGCTTGCAAGAGGTGCAACCTCCTGTGTTGTTCTAATGGCCTTAGTGCAAGCACTTCCAGAAGGCAGCATTGAAGACAGACATGAAGCATTGAAGATAGACATGGCTTTGGTTGCTTTGAATTATTCAATTTCAAACATATAGTCGAAAATGTTTCCTGTCTTGATGGTGCTTTATTTTCAGTAAGGCTGATCTTGAATCTCAGAAGTGAACTTGTGTGTTGCTGAGGAGTCATTCTCCCACTTGGAAGACCTATTGCGCTCCATCCAAGTCCACAATGGAAGACAGAAGTTGTGTATAGGCTTTGTGTATCAAATTAGAAAGCCTTGCAGCAGAATCTCTAGCTTCTTTCACTGCGGAAGCTTTGAAGGACTCTCCTGCACTCAGCCTGCCACCGCTGCTGCTTCTTAAAATCGGAAAGCTCCTTGTCTTCCTTCAAATGCCCTAAATTGGTGACCGCAAGGTGCTCATTGGGGGTAGACTTCAAGCTCATCTGCAGGGTTGCAAGTGTCTTTTGCAGGCCATAAAGCTTCACACCTGCGGCTTCTCTCCTCTTTGTGGCTTTCTTCAAGACAAAGCCCTTCTCACAGAACCACTCTTCCAAGTCCCCCTTTCTTTCAAGGAGTTGCTCCTTCAGGGGCGAGTTGAGCATTAGTTAAAATGGGATTCTCCCTTAGGCTGACAACATACTATCCCTTCTCCTTCAAAGACTGTCTCCACTAGGAGGTCCAAGGGGACGGGCATCATGGCCTCGTAAGACTGCATGTTAGGAGGCATGGCTGCTTCCTTTGGAGGACTCTCCTACACTCGGCCTATTGCTGCTACTTCTCCCTCCATTAACCATCTCAAGTTCAATCAGACTGCTCAGGAAAACCATGAATGACGCTGCCTTGCTCTTGTTCTAGACGAAGTTGTTGATACTTGAAGAGCTCTTCTGCAAATGAGAAATCTGGTGGTGGTGTTGTAATACAGAAGGGGAATTGACAAATGAGTCAAAGATCTTCATTCCTAGAAAAGGAGATAATGTGTTGTATAACCATCCAACCAACCATAATCATCAACATGCTCATAACCTATCAGGAACAAACTTGGGCTGCACTAATGTGCCAACCAATTGGCCTCTTATACTTTATGAACCTGGAGCTGTTGAAGTCATAAGGATAGTTGTACTGAGATTTCCAAGTAAAGGACCAAATCCAGGTGGTAGTCTCATGCCTGAAGGGTGACCTACAGCTCTAGGAACTGTCTTTTCAGTGTCATTGGAAGGTCCTATTGCAATCTTTAGAGTAGTAGTGGCAAGCAAACTGCTTTCCCTCTATCCATATCCACCAATCTGAGCATTTAAAGTTTTTTTTTCCCTTATGATCATGACATTGGCTTCTTGATATTTGATAATATTATCCAGTAGTGTGTTTTTGATATCGGATGCAAAAGGAGCAGTAGCTTGAAAATCATTTACCACAGATGTTGGAAGCAAGTTGGATATTTCAGAAGAGCTGAGTGGACTCTCTAATGTCTATTTCAAAATTGGAAAAACATCTGTAAGAGCAATTCTACCTCCTAACATACTACTTGAGCTATTTGTTCCAATGCCTGTGAAGATTTTTATTGCAGCAAGCATATGCAGCTAGTAAAGTGGCCAATTAGCTGATATAGATCATGGTTGCTATGGTATATGCCTTTGTTTTTTTATTGTGGCTTTGTGGACATTAGTTCAGAGAGCATTAAGACATCTCTAAGGGAGACAACAATGCTTCCAATTATGCTTGGATAGAAGTGGATTCATTAGGAAGAAGGTTGTAGTTTTTGGTATCTAGCAATGGTTCAAATTTCCAAACACTTCATAGGGCTGCATTGGAGAAAACAATCTATGGAGACGTCATTGTCATAGTCTCTTGATAAGCCAGCTTGTAAAGCCTATGATTACGCAAAGAAGCAATAACATTCCAATGTGCCAGCATAATACATGCTTTTGTAAGCATGTAAAGTCTGGTGGTTGAGGGTCCAATGCAAGAATGTTCTTCCAGTTGATAAAACCTTTGAGTTTCTAGATGGGGTCTCCACCAGGCCCAGGTTCCACATTAGATGCAGGTGCATGTCTTCAAAGTGTTGTTGATTTTTTTGAATCAGGCACCTGATTTTGCAATCTGCAGATTCATTAAAAGAAGGAAAGATGTATTGGAAAACATTGAAACACTGCTCTGATGTTGTTGCCACATTATACTGAAGACTATTGGCAACCAGTGTTGGTTCATTAGACATGAATCATGCAACCAATGTTGAAGTTTGGAATTTCAGAGATTGAAATGATGAGGACTTGGATGTTGATCTATGCCAATAGGAGCTGAATGCCCATTCAATGGAGCAATGGTCACTATGGATATGCTAGCTGTAGTAATGGTATTCCAACTTTGGAAATATATAGAGCTGAACTTCAACAAGAGAAATGGCATGCTATTGAGAATTGGGCAGAGTAATTAAGTTCCCTAAACAAGTTATGAAGGATTGAACTTTGCGTTTCTAGTGTGGCTCATCATATCACAAGAAACAAAATCTAATTTATCATTCAAAATTGAGGCATTTGTAAGATGAGCATGGCATATCATTTATAAAGCCTATCTACATGAGTTGACAAAGGTCTTGGTGTGACTGATGAAAACCATTTGAGACAGCATTTGCTCCACTGTATGTACTTCCTTTTGGGCCACAACTATTTGGAATGCAAACTGCAAATTGGCAATATATTGAGACGAAGATGATTGTAATCCAAGTATATGTAAATCCTCAGAACTAGATATAGATAGTTGATGATGGACATATTGTGCTAAGATGTCTCCACCATTTAACTATTGCACATGATGCAATGAAGATTGATGAGTTGCACTTGCTGCTGCTAGTTTGTCTCTTGTTGAGATGCTGATTGTCTATATGGCTCATTAGAACACAAAAAACGTACTTTGAGGGTTTTTTAAAAATCTTAGCCTCTTCCTTTGAGTCACTTTTAGCAAGCTGATCAGTACCCTCCTTGTCTTAAGGGAGCTACAGTTAAGATAAAGGCATAGATTGAACTAAGGTGGTACCCCTCTATGCAGTTGGAGTAATTGTTGACCAGATTACTGTCATCTAAAGGGATTCCTACAACATTTATCATCACCTGTGTTAGATGTATGCTGCCCTATGACCTATGCCACATGTATGCTGCCCTGTGACAATCTATAGTCAATTGCAGAACCATGAGATACCTATGCATTCTTTGAGGATTCGTAATCACATGATATTGCTATAGCTAGCTTGTGCCATGCTTTGGAATATTCTGAAAGCAACTTGATTACAATGGCAACTGAGATAAATAGCTCCAGCTCTACTGAACAAGGTTGGCTTCAAACACAGGCTAATATTGATAAAGTTGGAGCTTTAATCGATATATTGCTCTTATGAAGGTGGACAACGAAAAAAAAGCAAGAGTCGAACCAAGTATGGATTCTCATCATCCTGAGTATTATCAATAGCATGATGAGTATTATGGTCATGATGAGTATTCTCATGGGCATTATGCACCCGATGCTTATGCTTATGGCCAACATGTATATGCTGATGGTATACACTATGATCTGCATGCATCTTATGAATATGAACAGCAACAACATGCAAATGAACATGAGTAGTATGCAAGTACATTTGTACAGCACGTTAATGCTTGTAGATATGATGCACCATGTCACAATGCAAAGTATCATTCCATTGAACCTTGGCAGTAGCAGAATGGCTATTATGGGCGGCATGCTTATGCTTATGAGCATCCACCTTTTTAGAAACATAGTCGTGATTATACATGTGAACCTTCCTTAATTCAGCAGCCCAATTCTTATGGACACGACAATAATGGTCATGCTTATCAGTACTCTTCTAGCTTTGATGAGAAACAAGTTCATAACTACCATTGTATCCTATTTCCCAATTAGTTCATACCTCATGATCACCCAAATGTAATGATGAGTTATTTTCAAGGTGTTGATAATGAAGAAGAGAGCAATGAGCAAGCTGAAGAGCAAGAAGGGGATAATGAGAAACATGAACAACAAGAAGATATACACAGTACAAAAAATCATACTGAGATGATGAAGGAAATGCGTCAAATGAGAGCCATCATGGACACACTTAATGCCAATATCTCTGAGTGGTTGGAGATTCAATTGAAGGGAAAAGAGCAAGAAGACCAAGAAGATGTACAAGAAGGGAACATTGAAGAGCAAGATGTACAAGCTCATGACATATTGACTGAAGAATCACATGAGGCACTCACAGATGTAGATGGTTATGCTGAAGGTTTTAAACTCTTGGAGAAACCTCATGATGACCTTCTTGAGCATCGGTTTACACTTAATAAAAATTTACAATAGCCATTATGATCTGGGAGATTATGGATGTGATTATGGACTTGATTATGGGGATACTTCCTTGTATCCATTTGATCTAGGTGGATTGGAGTATGTGGTTGCTGGCCATTCTCTTCTCTTGGACAATCATTATGACAGAATACCTTTTGATCCAAGAGGTTAATGGATTGCTTGGAATCTCATTTAGACTAGCATCCATCTTGCGGCCTTTTTTTTGTAGACTCTTTTGGCTGAAGATAACCTATGGCCATATTTTAGTGCAGGGAAGATTACAGACAACTCACTGTTTTACACCGGATTTTACTCTGAACTCTGAACAGCCAAACCCAACCTACATGGCCTGAAAGCACTTACCAAGAGCTCCATTTTGATGTGTAACATGCCTTGATCAGAGTTCCCTACAGAAAGTTATCTTAGATTTACTACAGCAAGGTCCTGTAGTAGACAACACACTATCCACTCCCTATAGGCTTCATCTTCTTAGAGAATATGAGTCAAGATTTAAATTTTATCATTTCCCAATCATACCTATATATCATACTTGATCAATGACCCTTTATACATCAACGATTACCAGTCATTCCATCATATAACCCTTGTAATGTCTGCAGCGCAGAGTAGTACTCTGGTCTACTCCTACCCTATCTTTTTGTAATAAGTGCCCAACTTGTTTTTGAGGGAAAAACCTTTGGGTGGGGATAGAATGTAAGAAAGGGGAGATAAAATAATGAGGATAAAATACCAACTACACTAGTCAGTATAAAAGATGCAAGGGACTGTATTTTTGACCATCAGATTATAATAACAAGTCTCCATCTTCTCTCCCTCTCTCCAACTTTCATGGCTTCCTTCCTTCCTTTTCTGTCTTTCTCTCTCTTCTTCTAGTCTTTCTCTCTCCTTGTCACTCACTCTCTCTCTTTTGCTTCTCTTCTTCTCTCTTCTATAGTATTCTCTCTCCTCTTTCTCTCTCATTAGTCCTCTCCTTGACACCAACCCTCCTCCTAGCCACTACCACTCTCTTGCCTTGCTCCCCTGCACGCCTCCCCCCACCACCTCCACTCTTCCCTTCTCTTCCCCCCTTTTCTACCACCTCCCTCTCCTTCTACCCACCCATCATCCACCCCCGCTTGGTAGGTCCCTCTTCAAGCTACCTTGCTTGCCATTCTCTACCTCCTCCTCCATCCTATCTCCTCCATCTTGTCTCCTTCTCCTCCTCTTCCCCATGCCTTCTGCTAACCCTTCCTCCCCCCCAACCAACCCCCCATAAGCCCCCTTTCCCACCCTTCTACTGCACATACCTCCCTCCCCCCCTCCCCCTCCCCCTAAACCCCCCACAAGCCCCATTTCTCATCCCACAGTATTCTCTATCCTCTTTCTCTCTCATTAGTCCTCTCCTTGACACCAACGTCCTCCTAGCCACTACCACTCTCTTGCCTTGCTCCCTTGCATGCCTCCCCCCACCACCTCCACTCTTCCCTTCTCTTCCCCCTTTTCTACCACCTTCCTCTCCTTCTACCCACCCATCATCCACCCCCGCTTGGTGGGTCCCTCTTTAAGCTACCTTGCTTGCCATTATCTACCTCCTCCTCCATCCTATCTCCTCCATCTTGTCTCCTTCTCCTCCTCTTCCCCATGCCTTCTGCTAACCCTTCCTCCCCCCAACCAACCCCCCATAAGCCCCCTTTCCCACCCTTCTACCGCACATACCTCCCTCCCCCCCTTCGTCTCCCCCCAAACCCCCCACAAGCCCCATTTCTCATGCCCATCACCCACCAATACCCCCCCATACCCCTAGCTACAACCACACACCCATGCCCTTACCAACCCCAACCCTACTCGACAATACATAAATTTATCATTCCTTCATCGGTTTGTGTCTACGTGTTTGTGATTGTTTCAATGCCTCATTTCTTGTATGCCCTTTGCTCCTTCTCATTCACGTGTGGATCTTTTGCATATGTGTATGTGGCTGTGATTGTCGTTCACATACAAGGACGTGTAATTTGTTTCCTGGCTAACCAATTTTCAAAACATGTTTTTTTATTTAAAAAAAAATCCCAAAAACACGCCAACACATTTTAAAATGCAAAACAACTCTTTAACAAACTCAAAAAAATCATAAAATTTTCCAAAATTTTTGACTAATACTCAATCTATTTTCTCCAAAGTCAAAAAGCTCAAAATTATATAAGGACTTAGAAATTAATTAAAATACAAATAAAAATATTAAAAACTAGTAATAAAATCATTAAAATGTGAAAAATATTCTTTAAATTTCAAAATTTTTAAAAAAATCTAGCAAACACTTTTTTATTTTTCCTTTTTTTCACTTTCATTTTAAAATATAAAAATCCATCAAAATTCTTGTAAAAATACAAAAAATAAAAACAATTCTAATAAAATCAATCAATATTATAAAATAAAAATTCACATTTGTAGACTCATGCATATGTGTCTATACCACTTTTTTTGCTATTGTGATTAGTTGAGGTTTTTAAAATTTTATTATTTTTATAAGAAATTGACTAGTTTTTAGTCACCTATATGTTTATTTCTTGCATGGATTTTGGGTTGTTGCAGGAGTCAAGGAGCCGTATTTTAATGGTCGTTTTTCTATCAAACCTTGTAGGTATCATACCTACCACCAAGTTATTTTCTTTTTTCCTTTCTCCATGTACACCCTTAGATACAATTAGATTGTAAATAAAATTGACGTTGCACCACCAAATGTACTCCATAAATTATAATTAAAATTAATATGGTTGTTAATTTATAAAAAGAATCCATGTCTTTGCATGAGTATATTGCACTCTAGCCCACTTAATTTTTAAAATAAAATGAATCTTCACTATATATACATGCGCATGTGCAATACAGACATATTGACTTGTAATAAAATAAACCCCTGCTATAAGACATGCATATACTTGTAAGAGAGGGGGATTTAATAATGGGTAAATACTAGCTACACTGGTTGGTATATAAGGTGTTAGGGACTTGATTTTTGACCATCAGATTATAATACAAGTCTCATTTCATCTTCATCTCCTTCTCCAAGCTCTCATGGCTTCTTTCTCTCTCTTTTTGTCTTTCTCTCTCTTCCTATAGTCTTTCTCTCTCTTTTTCACCCTCTCTCTATCCTCTCCTTCTCTCTCTCCTGCCTCCTTCCTGACAAGTGGTATCAGAGCTCTAGTTCTGATCCATTTAGTTACTTTACATGCTCAGTTACCATCCTTTTTAGTTTAAAAATCCAAGAAGCTTTAGATACACAGTGTGACAGGCACAAAAATGGAGGAGCACTAAAGAGCCACAGGTCAAGGACCAAGAGGACAGCAGTCATGAGCATTAATGGAGTCCTTGGACCAAGATTGGAGGCTAGAACACCATATTTAGCAGGTTGTGGGTCATTCTAGGCCAAATTTGAAGATAAAATTTTAGAAATAGTGGTCACAAGAAGTATGGAAGAGTTGATCTTGGTTACTTTTCATATGCAGTCTTCTCTCTCATCATTCTCAAGCTCCTGCCAAGCTCCCATGGAGGAGAAACACCATGGATCTTCTCAACCTCAGCCCCATTGATCTTCATCACTCTTCCAGAGTCTCAAAGGATCACAGCCATCAATTCAAGCTATGTAGGGACTGGTTTGACCCTCCCTTTCTCTCCAGGAAGCAGCCCATAAATTTCAGTACAAATATCGGGCAGCATATTAGGCCTCTCCTTCATCCTGGCCTTCCTCGCCATCGTCTGACAGTTGATTCTTGCAATATTGAAGCCACCTTTTCATCCTCTTGAGCATCCTTCAGCCTCTGAAACCCTAACAGGTGCAGGCCATGGACAGCCATGGATTCTCCTTCAACATTCACTGATTCTTGAGGGCTTTTGCCTTCCTTGGTCCCAGGGACTTGTTCCTACAGGAATCTTTGAAGAAGCAAGCATCAAGAGGCCTGTACTTGAAGATGGAGGCAAGATTGCAAGCTGGACATTTGGGGCAGCCATAGCCATAGACCACGACCTTCAATTTCTTCAAGTTCTCTTCAAGATTGGGTCTCGGGCTATCAATGGAGCTTGTTTACTCAACGGGAAGAGCTTTGGAGCACGGAAAGGCATTATGGGGTGAGATTTTGGGGTATTCTTCTTCTATGATCATCAAGGCATGCTGAGAACTACTGAAGTTCAACCTTTCATTCCCCCATTGAAGAATCAATCTTGAAGACTCAATTCTTAGCTCAAGTTGTCATTATGGAGCTAATGGGAGCATTGGAGACCGATCATGGGGGCGAGGTGGCAAGACAAAAGAGGGGTGACCCCCCTTGCCATCAAAGACCTTGAAGGGGTGCACAACTTGGCCCGAGGGGAACTTTGCCCACCTCCTGGTGATCCGGAGCCCAAAGTTGCTTTTGCAGGTGCAGGTACCCACTTGAAGAACTGAGATATTGACTTGGCAGCACTGATGTATAGATGTATTACTAGTTGCAAAAGTATGAAAATTTCATTGAGGATGTATTTGCAGACATGAGAATACATATGCAGTCAATGGCAGTGAATGCAATGCTTGGGATGTATGAGAGATGCCTATGCATGGGAAAATTGTGCTAAGAGATGCTTATGATATGCTCAGCTCTAAAATAAGGCTATAAACAGTGAATTTGGATGACTAGGCAATGTATTATGCCACGTGGAATGACCCTTCAGTCATGCATTGACAAGTTGATCCATTGCAAACCCTTTCTTAACCCTTGCAAGGTGCTATAAGCAATTTTCTTGCATTTACAGAGGTATACTGTGACATTAATGTGACATTAAAAATGACATTTAATGTCATGTTAAGGTCATAAATATGGAATGTGACATTAAAGTGACATTTAATGTGACATTAAGGTAAATTTAGGGGAACATGCACGAGAATGACCGTCCGGGTTCTTGGGCACCCGAACGGGGTTAAGGGGAGCCTAGAGAGTAAGAGAGTCCAAGAATAGTAGGACTCAAGAAAAGTGGATGGCTGGCAGAGGAATACGGGTGAAGGTGCCAGCACTTATCTAGGCGTGGTTGGGAGGAGAAGAATCACTCGTGCTCAGAGGTTTCATCGTTTTTTTTCTCTGTCTTTTCCGAAGCCATCTTTCATTAGTATCAGAGCCGTGAGGATTCCTGGAGATCTTCAACGAAAGGGTAGTGACGGATTCTCAAGTGCCCCACAATCTGTTCAGTCGACAGTCGACGGACCGTAAAGCCGTTGGTCAAACGTCAAGTGCCCGCTATTCATTTAGTCGACAACAGTCGACGGACCCGTAAGCTACTGGTCAAACGTGATGTGACACATCACGAAAAACTTGACGTGACGTGTAATTGTAGTCACGTAACATATCGAAAGGGCAGCCATTTTTTTTCACGCCTGTCATGAACGCGTAGCCTGATCGTGGGCCATCGAATCTTGGCCACGCCTGTCTGTGAATGCCCCTCCATGAACAAACCAACAAGACACGCGTTCTTCTCCTTTTCACGGGCTGAAGTTGAAGTTCTTTTCTAGTACGTGTTTGATCAGTCGATTGCGTGTTCGGACTTCTTCTTTTCAGCCTCGACTGTATTTATATCACAAGTACAGGTTCGGCAGGAAGCAAATTCAGGAAAGCGACATTGATGACTAGCGTGATTATTAAAGAAGGGGGCTGAATACTAGTCATTCTACAAAGAAGCTCCATTTTCTGCGTGACTGACTTTGTTCGGGCGATAAAATTTATTCCTTACTCTTCGGGTTCATTTCCACACCAGCAACAACTATCTGCCATTAAAATCAGGGAAGTACTTTACTTTGTATGCAAATTTCTTATCTTTGCTTTCCAATTCCAGTGTATTAATGGCAGAAAGAGGGAAATAGAAAGTAATGGAAGGTTCTAGTTCTGGGGACCACCCTATGGTAGATCCCCAGGAACCAGAAATGCAAGAAGAACAGTGGGAAGAATTTTTTGCTACACGAGAGCAATTTGATGACCTTATTGCTCTGTGCAAGCTCAGGGGGTTCAAATGGAATTTTTAACCCAAACACTCACTGAAATAAAATCTCAATTAACTTTATTGTTGGAAAGAGATAAAAATAAGATAGAAACCTCGGATGTCCCATCTTCATCGAAAGATTTAGATGTGACTATGCGAGATCCTAAGGAACCCCAACCTTACCATAAATTGAGGGATAATCCAGTTCTAAAGGATATGAAACCACCTCAATTTTACGGGGAGGAAAAAGATAGGAATAAAGACATAATCTTTAATTTCCTCCAAAAATGGAAAGATTTACATAAACTAAAAAATACCCCACCACATCTCCAAGCACTGGAGGCTAGTTTAACTTTGGGGCCCAAAGCATATAAGTGGTGGCGAACTTTAAAGGAGGCAAATAAAATACCTGAAACCTGGGCTTAGTTTGAATCCGTCTTTTTGAAAGAATTCCTTCCTGAAAATGAAATGGAAAGAAATTGGGAAGATTGGGATTATGTCAGACAAAAGGGAAGACCCCTCCTGACATACCTGGAGGAATATCGTGAGATAATCCTCAAATTGGAAGGAATAGATGAATTCCAAAAAACAAGAGGATTCATTAGGGGACTAGATAAAGCCTGTAAAAAGGAAGTAAAACGGAGTTTACCTAAGACACTGGAAGAGGCAATTAAATTTGCATTAATTCATGAAGATAGTATGCATCCAGGTACACTCACTAGTCTCACTGATACGGAGCCCAAGTCTAAGGAATTGGAAACCTCAAAATTTGTGGCAAATTTAAAAGAAAAATGCCATTTTTTAAGGGTAAAAAACAACCTTTTGAAAAGAAACCATATATGAGGTCAAAGTTAAGTCGTGATGACTTTGATAAGGCCAAAAAAGAAAAGTTGTGTTTCAATTGCCTATCCCCTAACCATGCTGCTTGGAATTGCCCTCAAAAGAAAAAGGGGAAAGACAAAGGAAAGGATAAGGACAAGGGCAAGGGAAAAGAAAAACAAATCCATGTAGTGCAGACCTTAGAATTAAAGGGCCATGAAAAGTACAAATCTTTAGAGGTCTTGCACATGGATGTACAACATAAGTGTTGTATGTCAACTTCTATGTGGCAGCCTACTTTTGGGCCACATGATTTACTTAGAGTACATGGATTGATAGTTGGAAAAAGGGTTAGAGTCATGATTGATGACTCTGCCACACATAATTTTATAAATTATGCACTTGTCAAAAAATTGAAACTTCCCCAACAAAAGAGTGGGCATCAATATGTTGTTCGTATGATGCAAGGCCAAGACAATAAAATATGGGATACAATGGTATCCAATTTGGAAATTGAAATTCAAGGATATAAAGTTAAACTTGATTTCCAAATAATGAACATGGAAAGAGCTGATATTGCTCTAGGGAGGGAGTGGCTATGGGGATTGGAACCATCCTTAAAACGTAGTTACCATCATAATACACTAGAATTTGAAAGGGATGGTAAGACTTTTGTTATTCAAGGTGAACATGAAGTATCTGATAATCCTTTGTTGTGTTCTACTAAAGCTCAGAAGCTGATAAAGAAGGAAGTTTGTGAGGTATATATGCTATGGTCTCTTCCTGTACAGAATACTTTTACTTTCTGTAATATAAAGCAACAATTTTCTTATGTTTGTGAGTTGAATGTTAATAATGAATTAAGTAGTTTGTTAGATGATTTTAAAGATGTGTTTCCTTCTGATTTACCAAGTGGCCTTCCACCAGATAGGGGTGATATAAATCATCCAATTGATATAAATAAGGATACACACCCTATTTCAAAACCACCGTATAGGTTAAGTGAAACACAGCATCAAGAAGTTGAAAGACAAATTAAGGATTACCTGGCTAAAGGGTTTATTCAACCCAGTAATTCACCTTGGGCTTCACCAATTTTATTGGTAAAGAAAAAAGATGGTTCTATGCGACTTTGTGTTGACTATAGAGCACTTAATAAAATAACGGTGAAGAATAAATTTCCTATGCCCAGAATGGAAGATCTTTTTGATCAATTACAAGGGGCAAAATTCTTCACAAAGATAGATTTAAGATCAGGCTATCACCAAGTAAGAATTAAGGCACAAGATGTTCCCAAGACGGCATTTCGTACTAGATACGGGCATTATGATTTTTTGGTGATGCCTTTTGGCCTCACTAATGCAGCAGCTACCTTTATGAAGCTGATGAATAGTGTTTTACGGCCCTATCTAGGACATTTTGTAGTAGTCTTCTTGGATGATATCTTGATCTTTAGTAAATCAAGAGAAGAACATTTGGAACACTTACAATTAGTATTCCAACTGTTAAGAACACATTCCCTTTATGCGAAGAAAACTAAATGTGAATTCTTTGCACAAGAGGTCAAATATTTGGGGCATATTATCTCGAAAGAGGGAATCAACATGGATCCAGAAAAAGTAAGGGAAATTATTGAATGGCCACCTCCAAGGAACCTGGAAGAGCTGCAGATCTTCCTAGGTTTATCTGGATTTTATCGTAGATTCATTCGAGATTATGCCAAAATAGCTGTTCCAATGACAGACCAACTTAAAGGGAAAGGAAAAAGTTTTAATTGGGGAATAGACCAAAATGAAAGTTTTCAAAAACTTAAGGTAGCTATTGCTACAGCTCCAGTACTATTAATAGTGGATCCCAATAAACCATTTGTGGTTGAAGCTGATGCCAGTGATAAGGCGATAGGCGCAGTCTTATTACAAGAAGGTCGACCAGTTGCTTTTGAAAGCAAGAAATTAGATCGTGCAAAACAGAATTATTCTGTTTATGAGAGGGAGCTGTATGCAATAGTACATGCAATAAAGAAATGGAGGCACTATTTGTATGGTGCCAAACTTTTGATTTTATCGGATCATGAAAGCATTAAGTGGCTTAATATCAACCGGATTTACACGGGCGTAAAGCCAGATGGGCCGAACTCCTCCAAGAGTTCGACTATGAGATAAGATATAGAAAAGGAAAATATAATATAGTAGCTGATGCACTCAGCAAAATGCCCATCATTAATGAATTGAGTTTTACTCAGTTCACTTCCAACTTGCTTGAATCTTTAAAAGGGAAATGCCAGGTTGATCCGGCATATTCCAACATATGGGAAGCAATAACAAATGGGGATCCAAATGAAAGTGCTTCTACTAAGGAAGGAATATCTGAGGATGTTCAACAAGGAAATGGAGCATCAGGGGTTGCTCAAATTGGATTCAAGTAGAAGAATTTTACCATTGATAATGGTTATTTACTCTACAAGGGTAGGGTATATGTCCCGAAAGATACAGAAATAAGGCGCCAGATACTCTTTGAGTGTCATGATACCCCTAGTGTGGGACATCCAGGAGTTAATAAGACTTATAGTCTTATTAAAAGGCAGTTCTATTGGCCTGGAATGAATAAGGACGTCCTTGACTATGTGGTCAAATGTAATAAATGCCAGGTTAATAAAGCTGAAAGATTAAAAATGGGAGGACTTCTCCATCCATTAGAAATTCCTTCGGGAAAATGGGAGAGTATCTCCATGGACTTTATTGTTGCTTTACCTAGAACACAGAGGGGGCACGACTCTGTGTGGGTGATTGTGGATAGGTTAACCAAAATGGCTAGGTTTATTCCAACTTCAACTGATGTTAAAACACCAGAATTGGCTAGATTGTTCGTAGAGAACATATACCGATTGTATGGCCTTCCGGTAAATATAGTTTCTGATCAGGATAGAAAATTTGATAGCCATTTTTGGCGTGCGGTATTTAGGAAATTGGATACTAAACTTAGCATGAGTACGGCGGATCATCTGCAAACAGATGGGCAAACTGAAAGGGTTAACCAAATTCTTGAAGATATGCTTAGGGCATATGTAACTAAAAGGCAAACTAATTGGGAAGAGTATTTACCGATAGCAGAGTTTGCATATAACAGTGCCAAGCACTCTTCCACTAGATATAGTCCATTTATGTTAATGTATGGGTTTCAGCCCAAAGCTCCTTTTGCAGTAGGATTGCATAAGGAAAAGGTTCAGGCAGCTAAAGACTTTTTGGAGGATATGAATAGTATGTTAAAATTTGCTCAAGAAAATATTAAAAAAGCTCAAAATCGAGCTAGAGCATATGCAGATCCTCATCGAAGAGACATCTCCTTTGAAGAAGGAGAATTGGTCTATCTTAAGGTGCCTGAACAAACTAAAACTATGAAAAAGGGACAATGTCCAAAGCTTTCGCCAAGGTATTGTGGTCCTTTCATAATACTTAAAAAGGTGGGAGAATTAGCTTACAAGCTCCAACTACCTGCTGGTAGTAAAATACATCCAGTTTTTCATGTAAGTAAATTAAGGAAGAAGCTGGGTGATTTGGATAATCTAATCTTAAATGATGATATTGAGGAGCTATTCAATGACCAATCTAATCCACATGAACCAGAAAAAATATTAAATGTTCGTAATAGACGAACAAGGAATACTATTTATCAGGAATGTTTGGTTAAGTGGAAAGATTGTTCAGAAGAAAGCTCAACATGGGAGCGAGTAAGTACTTTAAAGAAAAGGTTTCCCGATTTACAGTTAGACCTTCCAAGTATCGTTTTCGAGGACGAAACTGATTCTTAAGGGGAAGGAAATGTGACATTAATGTCAAGATTGTGGGAGAGAAGGAAGGAGTCTCACTTGTAGCTTTCTTGCTTGCACAATGGGGGAATACACACAAGGGTGGAGGCTGAAAATAGTTTTTCTCTTCTTAGTTGTGTAAGCCAAAAGAACTAAAGTACAAAGAAATAGAAGAACCCTATATATGGGTCTCAAACCAAACTCAACTAACTAAGGTGGCATACTAACTAAGCCACGAACTAGAGTAGATAAGGATAGCTATCATGTAGCTATTATTCATGGGTGGTGTACCAACCGCATCTGCAACTGACACGTCGGTGACATAAATGCACAACGGTCACCCTGGCATATCACGAGTGGAGCTCGATATCTCAACACTCCCCCTCGAGCTCAATCCCAATTCCTGCACACCAAGCAGGATTGAACTTGCGCAACTTCTCTGCGCCCAATGCCTTCGTAAATATGTCAGCTACCTGATCCTCTGTGCTGACATAAACTAAATCAATAAGACCTAGTAAAACCCTCTCCCGCACATAGTGATAATGCACCTCAATGTGCTTTGTTCTAGCATGATAGACTGGGTTATTTGCCAAGTGTATACTGCTCATGTTGTCACAATAAATGACAACTGGCCCATCTGTAGGCTGATGCATATCATAAAGTAGCTTATGCAACCAAGCTACCTCACATGCAGCCATTGCTGCGCCCCTGTACTCAGCCTCTGTGCTCGACAAGGCAACTGTAGGCTGTTTCTTGCTGCTCCAAGTGACTGCAGCACTCCCAAAGGAGAACACATATCCACTGGTAGATCGTCTATCAGAAATACTACCAGCCCAATCAGCATCAGTGTATCCATGCAGCTGTATCTGAACCCCAGTCTCATAAAATAGTCCATACTGCAATGTGGACTTCACATACCTGAGTATGCGTCTAGCCGCATCCAAATGCGGTTTCCTTGGAGCCTGCATAAACTGACTTACCAATCCAACAGCATAGCTCAAATCTGGCCTGGTAATAATCATATAAATCAAGCTTCCTACTATGCGTCTGTACATAGTAGGGTCTTCTAGAAGCTCACCTCCATCTGCGCTCAGCTTCATATTCTGCTCCAAAGGAACTGAAATAGGCTTACAACCCGTCATCCCATATTTGGACAGCATGTCCAATCCATACTGCCTCTGCAAGAGATGTATCCCACTAATCACCTCAATGCCCAAGAAATAACGCAGCTCTCCCAAATCCTTCATCTCAAACTTCTGCTTCAATAGCATTTTCACATGAAGGATATCTTCATCACTGTCACCTGTCATAATCAAATCATCAACATAAATGACAAGTAGCATAATACCTTTCTCTGTTTTTCTCACATAAAGTGAGAAATCTGCCTTGGAAATCTGAAAGCCAATAGTCACAAGATACTGTCCTATCTTGTCAGACCATGCTCTAGGTGCTTGCTTCAAGCCTTACAAGGCTTTCTTCAACCTGCAAATAAACTCAGGATGAACAGCATGCACATAACCTGGTGGCTCCTCCATATAGACCTCTTCTTGCAAATCACCATGCAAGAAGGCATTCTTTACATCCATCTAATGTAAAGACCATTCCTTTGATGCAGCCATAGCAATGACTACTCTTACGGTTGCCATTCTTGCAACCGGACTGAATGTTTCTTCATAGTCAATGCCATATGTTTGTGCATACCCCTTGACTACTAATCTTGCCTTGTATCTGTTCACAGAACCATCTGCATTGTGCTTCACCTTATAAACCCACTTACAGCCAATTGCATTCTTACCTTTAGGCAAAGGTACTAATTCCCACGTAGCATTTGCTTCCAAGGCATCCATTTCTTCATCCATGGCTTTCTCCCATTTTTCTTTTCCCATGGCTTGCTCAAAAGAAGTGGGTTCTGGTTCCTGTATCACTTTGACCATATATGCATAGTGAATGGCTGTAAATCCATCATATTTCAGCCTATCCACAGTATACCTAACTCTGGTTGACCTGCGCAAAGTAGGTTCACTCCCAGGTGCTCTCAAAATATCCCTGGTCTTCCTTACTCCAAGTGTAACAATAGAAGGAATACCCAACTCATCATCAATGCTCTGTTTTGAGCCACTGGATTCACCATCCACATAAGAGTGACCTGCATTCACATCAAACATGGGCTGATCAACCTTTTCTTTTCCTTTTCGTGATACCTGCATACCACTATCTGCATTGCTTTGAGAAGATTCTCTTGATCTCAATCTGCTTGTCCATGGCGAAGAATGTGAACCACTGCTAGAGGACGCTCTAGGTCCACTAATATTTTGTGACTGCTACTGTGAATTCTGTGCAGCATTACCATTTTGTGCATCTACATCATCAATCACATTTACTGGTTTATACCAGCTACTCATCTCATCAAAAACAACATCTCTGCTCACTATAAACTTACGAGTAGAAGGGTTATAGCATCTATACCCTTTTTGCTGCAGAGAGTAACCAATAAAGATGCACTTCTCAGCTTTTGGATCCAACTTGGATCTCAACTCATCTGGCACATGTACATAGGCAATGCAACCAAAAATTTTCAAATGAGAAATATCTGGTTTCCTACCAGTATACCTCTCCTCTGGAGTCATCCCATGTATTGCTGCAGTGGGAGTCCTGTTCATTATATAGACTGCTGTAGCAACTGCTTCAGCCCAGTAAAAATCTGGCATGTCTTTTTCATTGAGCATGGCACGAGATACCTCTCCAATATGCCTGTTTTTCCTTTCTGCAATTCCATTTTGTTGTGGTGTATGACTGCATGAATATTGCTGCTTTATGCCATGCTCCTGCAGGAACCTTGCAAACTCATTTGAGAGGTACTCTCCCCCTCCATCTGACCTTAGGCATTTTATTTGCAGGCCTGTTTCTTTTTCAACCATAGCCTTAAGAGTTTTGAAATGCCCAAAAACTTCACTTTTCTTTTTCATAAAATACACCCAAACTTTTCTGCTATAGTCATCAATAAAAGTGACAAAATAATGACAGCCTCCAAGAGATGCAGCTTTAGTAGTCCACACATCAGAGTGGATTAATTCCAATGGCTTCTTACTCTCTTGAACATGTCTAGGAAATGGTTTCCTTGCCTGTTTTCCAAACTGACAGGCTTCACATACCTGATGCATTTCTGCAACCTTGAATTTTGGCAATCCTGCAACAATATTTTGGGCCTGCATTGATTTAAGTCGCTGCACATTAACATGACCAATGCGTTTATGCCAGATATCAATATCTGCAACTACACCGGTCCCATGTGCAAACATTGCTGCACTCAATTCAGACATGTCTGCATCCAACGTAAACATTCTGCCCTTCTTCTTTCCTTTTGCTATCAAGAGACCTTTATTTTTTATATCCTCAACAAAGCATCCATGAGGATTAAATCTGACCTGCAAGCCCTGTTCAACCATTTGACCAACAGAAACCAGATTCTTGGTGATATTCGGGACATGAAATACATCGGACAGGTATTTCTTTTTCCCATCCTGCATAGACAAAGGAAATTTTCCAATCTGCACAATCGGATGTGCAGTATCATCACCAGTCTCCACAAATCCTGGTTTTTCCATTTTCCTTGCATCCTCCATCCATTCTGCATGACCTGTCATGTGGTTTGATGCACCTGAGTCAACATACCATACATCGTTGCTTTCTTCTGCACTTGTCATAGAATTGTTCATGTGCTGCACCATAAACAAATGCTCATTTCTGTCATCACCCTGTCTACTAGAAGATGCATAATTCCCTTGTTGCAGTTTTCCATTCATTATGTCATTCTACTTTTTATAGCAGTCTTTAGCCATATGACCCATTTTACCACAGTAGTAGCATTCAACATTACTGTTTGCATTTTGGCCTCTTTGCCATCCACCACGACCTCTTTGGCTCCCCCTGCCTCTAGAGTTACCACGTCCTCCTCCATAGGACTTGTTTTCTTGAGTTTGCTGCATATTCTGATTTCTACCACGGCCTCCAAATCGGCCTCCTCTAGCTCTGCCTCTACCTCTTCCAGCATTTGAGTAGAAGACAGCTTCTTTTGAAGTTCCTCCTGAAGAAGATGCACCACCATTTCTCTGCTCCTCAGAAATTAGAAGAGCAATCAACTCCTCAAAATCAGGAAATCTTTCACGAACTGAAATGGATGTCCGAAACTGTGCATAATCCTTTCCTAGACCATTCAAGGTCACAGAAACTAAATCATCATCTTCCACTGGCGACCCAATGGAAGCAAGTGCATCTGCAATCTTCTTCACCTTCATGTGGTAGTCATTGATGCTCATACTTTCTCTTTGCACATTATGCAACTCTTGCTTGAGCTGCATTTTCCTGGCTTGCGTATTTGTGCTATACATTTTTGACAAAGTATCCCATGCCTCCTTTGGCGTACTTGCATCCTGAATATGCACAATCATAGAGTCTGAAATACTGATAGACAGCCAGTACATAACTTTCGTGGCTCTCTCATGCCATGCTTTGAATGCTTGCATTTGCTGTTGATTAGGAGCATCAAGAAGAACTGGTTCTTCTTCATTTCCTGCAACAAATTCCCAATATCCTTTTTCCATAAGGAAATTCGTCATTCTAAACTTCCATGCTTGGAAGTTGTTCTTGTCAAGCTTTTCAGTGACAATCTGTGAAAGAGAGTCAGACGCCATTACAGAACACTGCAAAAAATTCTGTCACTGCAAAGAACACAGCTTCAGCCTCACAAGGGCAAATCTGCAAAACTGGCGAAAGTGGTATTTGACCACACAGTCACTTCCTAGTGACGATTTTGCATATACAGGAACCAAGGATGATTCTGTAACTCCCAATGTCTCTGCACATGAGCATACGATGCAATATATGTGGTAACTTTTCACCGACCTGTAAAACAGTGGTCGCACAGCATAAAACAGGGCTTTTTCCTGAGTGCGTGCAGAAAACTTCCGCCTCCAAAACAGGCCCCGAAATGGTCTCAAATAAAAAAAACAGGGTCGCCGAGAGCTAAAGTCTTCTCCCGCAGCATATACTGCCCTCTTGCTTCACCGCAAAGGGCGTCTCAACGTGAGACAATGCACTCTTGCAATTTCCGGCTATGCTACCTGCAGAGATCTGCTCCCAAAACAGAAAATGAAAGCAACACTGCTCCTCTTACCAGAACACCGCGAGCGTGGCTTGCTTTCTTGAGCTCCTTACCACGAACAAGGCTCTGATACCATGTCAAGATTGTGGGAGAGAAGGAAGGAGTCTCACTTGTAGCTTTCTTGCTTGCACAATGGGGGAATACACACAAGGGTGGAGGCTGAAAATAGTTTTTCTCTTCTTAGTTGTGTAAGCCAAAAGAACTCAAGTACAAAGAAATAGAAGAACCCTATATATGGGTCTCAAACCAAACTCAACTAACTAAGGTGGCATACTAACTGAGCCACGAACTAGAGTAGATAAGGATAGCTATCATGTAGCTATTATTCATGGGCGGTGTACCAACCGCATCTGCAACTGACACGTCGGTGACATAAATGCACAACGGTCACCCTGGCATATCACGAGTGGAGCTCGATATCTCAACAATTAATGTGACATTAAAAATGACATTTAATGTCACGTTAAGGTCATAAATATGGAATGTGATATTAAAGTGACATTTAATGTGACATTAAGGTAAATTTAGGGGAACATGCACGAGAATGACCGTCCGGGCTCTTGGGCGCCCGAACGGGGTTAAGGGGAGCCTAGAGAGTAAGAGAGTCCAAGAATAGTAGGACTCAAGAAAAGTGGACGGCTGGAAGAGGAATACGGGTGAAGGTGACAGCACTTATCTAGGCGTGGTTGGGAGGAGAAGAATCACTCGTGCTCAGAGGTTTCATCGTTTTTTTTCTCTGTCTTTTCCGAAGCCATCTTTCATATACGTACTCCCAGGAACTGAGGTACAGGACTTGCAGAGAGCCCATAGGTCCTACTAAGGGCTTTGATCAGTTTTTAAACTCTATTTGGACTCCACAAGATACTTATAGGTCAAAACAGGTCTCCTACAGGTGTAGACAGGCTGCTAGACTTCACAGTAGAGTAGTACTTTTCTTATTACAGAACTTTTTGTATAAAATATTGGAGAGCATGCTTATGAACAATTCAAAGAGGCATCCTTAGCTCCGATTTGAACAAAAAATTAGGTCAATCGGAGCTTCCTAGCTCAAGTTACGGGCAAAATAGTGACAGGTGGTCTAACGAGACTGCACCTAACCATGGCAAGGAATAAGGGAAAAACTAAGGCAAATGATGACCTTCAAATAAGGGATGCACATGCCCCGATGGCTGAAATTAACCCTGAGGTGTAAGATGGATATTATTCTCATGGCATGGACAGCCTCAGTGCACTCACTAATACCCTCAGTTCGCATGAGACAAGGCATGTTGAGAGGCATAGAGAATTGATGGAAGGCATTGGTCAAATGAAGACTCCTATAGACACCCTTGCTGCCCAGATCACTAAGTGGATGGAACCCCAAATGAAAGGGAAGGAACATGAGGATAGATCGGGTATGCATGCTGAACGAGTGATGCGCCCACCAGTGAATGCAGCAAATATGAACTCTCAAGGCATTTTGGGGAGAATGGGCATCCCTAACATCACTTTTGAATAGGGAGAGCCTTCACATCGGCAGGAGGAGCCTGTGAACAATGCAATGAGGGGCAATTTTCAGTCATCACAAGGGCCCATGCCATCTATGCGAGCTCAACCATCTTTTGGTAGAAATTTCTCTAACAATGGTTCATTTTTGGGTAGCCACATGGATCAGCCTCAGTTTGGATATGTAGGACATCCACTTAATCATGAAAGAGAGATGAGTGACAAGATTATCTTCTCAAAATTCAATGGTCAGTCATCATCGCCAGCTGAACTTGAAGAGTGGCTCTCCAAGCTTGAGGATTATTTTGACATCTTACCTCGTAATGATGACCAAAATATCCATTTCGCAACAATCCACTTGGAAGGATTTGCACATACATGGTGGAGGTACATTAAAAGAGAAAATCAACAAGTGAAATCATGGGAAGCATTCAAGGCACTCATGGTGCAAGTATTTGTCTCACTGGTGGAGAAAGAAAAGCTTGCCTGCCGATGGTATAGCCTTGAATAGCGTGGTCTTGCTGTTACAGAATACACAAATCAGTTCCTCAACCTTACAATGTATGTTGAGTCGATTAGTGATGATGCCAAGTTACACAAGTATGTGTATGGACTTGATCCCTAACTCTCGGCTGATGTTTCAGCTCAAAACCCATCGGATTTGTTCAAAGCTATTGAATTGGCTGAGAGGTACTCTCTCAAGTATCGCTGGGATGCGTCATTTTAGTATGGACAGCAAAGAGGGACATCTCACCCAATGTTTGGGCAGCAAAGAGGACACATGCAATCATATTTTGGACAACAAAGAGGTGCTATAAGGCCGGGGAAGTTTGGGGCCAGTTATGGTGGTGGTAACATGCCATTCAACACTCCACAAATCCCAGCATACCCTACTTTTAATGTCTCAAGACCACAAGGCAATTTAAGGACAGTAAACGAATGGATAATAGACAAGGGGACAATAGAAATAAAAATGCTTCAGTCTTTGGTAGTCCAAGGTCCATTCCAATGGATTTGTATAAAGAAAGAAAGGAAAAAGGGCTTTGTTTCAAGTGTGGTGAGAAGTATACAGCTAATCATGCCTCAAAATGTGCTTTTAGAAATGCTAAGGCACGGGTTCACAACATGTTGGTGGATTTGTATAAAGAAAGAAAGGAAAAAGGGCTTTGTTTCAAGTGTGGTGAGAAGTATACAGCTAATCATGCCTCAAAATGTGCTTTTAGAAATGCTAAGGCACGGGTTCACAACATGTTGGTTTGAAGACTCAGAGGAGGACCCTGAGGATACACATGCTTTTATGATGACTATTGAAACAGATGATACTGATGAAGAGTTTGGTCAAGAAGAGTTCTTTGACCCTGCTGACTCTTTTCGTTTTGACCCCGGTGGCCATTTATCACGAGGTATGGGTAGAAAGATCGAACCACACGTTGGAATACATGATGCCACTACTTATACCATATCAATGGATGCTTGGACAAGATCCATAAGCCCTAATACATTGCATATTAAGGGCCAAATTCATGGGAAGGATGTGTTTATAATCGTGGAAAGTGGTAGCACTCATAGTTTCATTAACAAAGCAGTCATGGACAGGCTGAAGTGTTTTCCCACTGATTTACAACAGCCATTAAAGGTGCAAGTTGCCAATGGGGATGAAGAAATTAGCACACAAGTATGCCCTACTGTTCATATTTAGCTTGCTGAAAATTTTGGATAGTAATTGGATTTAATTGCATTGGAAATGGGGCCTATAGATGTTGTCTTGGGTTGTGATTGGTTGAAAACTTTGGGCACTATAACCATGGAATTTTCCTTTTTGTATATGGAGTTTGTCAGTGTGCGGGACAGCTCATTCACTTGTAGGGAATTCAAAATGATAGTGAATTTCAGCTCATTACCAGCAAAAAACTCAAGAAAGAGTTCAAGAAACGGTCCCAAATCTTTGTACTATAGTTAAACACAAAAAATTCAGATCAGTCCACTAAAATAGTAAAGAGTTCAGCATTGAAAACTCTTTTAGAAGAGTACAAGGACCTCTTCCAAGTATCTACAGCACTACCCCCTAATAGGGCGATTGATCATCCCATAGATCTGGAGCCTTAGTCAAAGCCTGTGAACAAGCCACCTTACAGATTGTCTAGGTGCGAAAGAGAAGAAGTTGCCAAACAAGTCAAAGAATTACTGGACATGGGATTCATTGAGCCCAGTTCTTCATCGTATGCTTCCCCTATGTTATTGGTCAAAAAGAAGGATGGATCTTTCAGGATGTGCATAGACTACAGGGATCTTAATAAGATCATCGTGAAGAACAGGTACCCTATTCCATGCATAGATGACTTGCTGGATGAGCTCAAGGGGGCTAAGTACTTTAGAAGATAGATTTGAGGTCAGGCTATCACTAGATCTGCATGAGGGCAGAGGATGAGGTCAAACCAACATTTGGACTGATCGGGGGCTTTATCTTTTCTTGGTCATGCCTTTCAGGTTAACTAATGCATTAGCCACCTTTCAGAGCTTAACGAACAAAATACTTCAGCCCTTTCTTTTCAGATTTGTGTTGGTCTTCTTTGATGACATCCTCATCTATAGTAGATCATTGAAGGATCACCTTTGGCACATGAGGCAGGTGTTTGATGTATTGAGGCAGCATAGGCTCTTTGCCAAGGAGACAAAATGTTCTTTCATGCAGATGGAGGTGGAATACTTGGGGCACATCGTTAGTGAAGATGGAATTAGCGATGATCCTAATAAAGTGCAATGTATAAAAGACTGGCCCACACCTACAAACCACTTCACTTAGAGGATTTCTTGGTCTCTCATCATTCTATCGCAGATTCATTAGGCATTATGCCACTATTGCAGCTCCCTTGACGGATAAGCTTAAGAAAGAGGCCTTTTTCTGGGATGCCATTGCTGATAAGAGCTTTAATCAGCTCAAAGAATTGCTTAGCTTGGCACCCATCTTGGTTTGCCCAGATTTTTTGAAAGAATTCACCATTCAGTGTGATGCCAGTAGTAGAGGTATAGGGGCTGTATTGTTACAAGAGCATGGGGTTATAGCATTTGAGAGCCGCAAACTTGCTGAAAATGAGATGACCATGAATGTATATGACCAAGAAATGCTGGCCATCCTTCATGCCATTAAGAAATGGCACCACTACTTGTATGGCAACAGATTTAGGGTCAAGAGTGACCATAGGGTCCTCAAATATTTCCTCTTTCAGTCTAATCTTACCCCCAAACAACGCAGATGGGTAGCTACATTATAGAACTATGACTTTGACATTACACATACACGGGGAAAAGACAATGTAGTTGCTGATTCATTGTCAAGAATGTGGGCTTGTAAAGTTTCAGCCATCATGGAACTTCATAGTGATTGGATAGAAGAGCTTCAGGAGGCCTATTTGTTAAATGCTGATTTCAGCCATATTTTCCAAAAATTATAGCAAGGGCATGTAGAAGAAAACTCTCCATATCAGCTTAAGAATGGTCTCTTATGGTTTTAGAGCAGGATTGCCATCCCATACACTTCCTCATTCAAGAAAAAGATCATGCAAGAGATGCATTCTTCACCTATAGCTGGTCACTTGGGCATATTTAAAACTTATGACAAAATTGCTAAAAGCTTTCATTGGAAGGGCCTATGGAAGGATGTAAAAGATTTTGTCTTGAGCTGCGTGCCATGTCAACAAAACAAAGACAGCACCTTAAAACCAGCTGGTTTACTACATCCATTGTGTTGTTGACATGGCACGCAGTCTTTGCACTACTAAAATAAGGTCTGCATTTTATCCAATTCCTCCTTGCTTTGTGGGTTTATTTTATCATTGAAGATAACCATGGGGAGGGGGCACCTTATAGCCGTACAATGCCTGGAATGGTGAAACTCCAATGCTAGAGTGTATAGAGTTATTATAGGCAAACTCAGCCAGATGCAACCATGAGTCCCAACTATTCTGCACATCATAAAACAGAAATGCCTCAAGTAAGTTTCCAACCACTTGTTAACCCTCTCTGTTTGGCCATTAGTTTGTGGATAGTAAGCAGTGGAAGGGGCTAACTGAGTGCCCATAGAGCTGAAAACTGCCTGCCAAAAGTTGCTCATGAATTTAGCATCCTGGTCATGCACAATGACCTGTGGTAAGCCATGTAATTTGAAAACATGTTCCATGAATTGGCTAGCTACTTGAGTAGCATTATATTGAGTCTTTGTAGGAATGAAATGGGCTGCCTTGGTGAGTCTGTCCACAACTACTTAGATGCTGTTCCACCACTTCTTAGTCTATGCCCGAAGGCAAATGGACACACATCACTATGGACTTCATAACCGCCGGTAACTAAGAAGAAGAGAGAATTGAGCTAACTCTCTCCCTTGCAGCCTCTCAGGGTAACTCTTCTCTCTCTCTCTCTCTCTCTCTCTCTCTCTTTCTCTCTCTCAAGCTCTCTCTCAAAGTCTCTTGGAGGGGTATCCTTCTCTCTACCTCTCTCTCGCAGCCTCTCGGGGTCTCCTTATGCTCCCTTATGCCTCCCCATGCCTCATATTTATAATGAATAAGAGAAGAGGGGATGAGGTTGAGAACAAGAGTTCTTGGTGGAGGGACTCTTGGAAAACTCAGTGATTTGATGCTTAACTCATAAATCTGATGGTTCCATTGGCTCCAAAAGGGGGGTAAAACCCTAAGATACTTGGTTGGAAAGCTTTTAGATCACTCCTTTCTCTCCCTGTTCAAAGTGCTGTCTACTCCCTATTGACTGCGATCACGACGCACGCAATTTTGCCAATCACTCTCTTTATCTTTTTTTTTTTCATTTTATAAAATCTCAAAAAACTAACTAAAACATCACTTGTTTTTTCTTTTAAATGACATCCAGTTCTATCTTTTTAGGATAATATCTAAAATATGCTAGTTTTTTTAAACCCAAAAATTTAATAATTTTTTGAGCATCCATACTATACATATTAACACTAGTGATTAATATGGCTCATAACTCTTGTTCACATTGTAACTTCCGTGAAGGGTTGCTATGGTCCTTGTTAATCTGAGAAAAATGTCAAATTATGACTCTCGATTTTTCTTTTAATATATATTTTTAATTAAATAAAAATTGTTAGCTATTAACGTTAGTTAGTTTTTACCTTAGTTAGTCTTTAGTTAGTAATTTTACTAACTTATTAATTGAGTAACTAAATTCCGAACTAATCAACTAACTTTTATTGTGTGGAAATATTACATCCTCCTTCCCGAGGGAAAGTTCTAGGGTTTGTCGCCCAGGGTTTCCCATTGGACCGCTAAAACATACTTGGACAAGCAGAGCTTCTCTAACTATCTCACTACTACAAAAGCTCATAGAAACAACTACCTAGTAGGCTAGCAGAACAAGGTCACCAAGACTACCTTCTAAAACAATTCTTAGAATACTTGACAATGTATTTATAGGAGGTACACAACTGCTTAGACCTCCCTCATATACACCTAACCTAACCCTAGGACTTCATGCCTTGATTGAAGGTTCTTTAAAAAAATGAAAAATCTCCCACAAGTACATAAACATATATAAGATAGAGAGAAAGTACTCGTAAATGATAAATATCACATGGACTTGGCCACAAGAAGCTTTTGCTCAATAATAAGCTCTCGCAAGTTCTACTAAATCTATATAGCAAGCACTAAAACAAAACCATTAATCGCACCCGCTCTAGACAGAAACATGGCTTTCTTAGACTAATGAAATATAGCACTTCACTGCAGAATAAATAGCCCTCTTGGCCTAAGGAAATAATTCATGAAATGACCATTCAATAGCGTGCTGCTGAAACAAACCCTTGGTCCGGACATAACTTTATTGAAACATAAGATGAGGGCTCCTCCGGACCTACACTAAGTATGCCAAATTATTGGCTAGCCCCTTGCATAAATAGGAAGGGGTGTTCGATGAATATGACAATAAAAAATCCTATGAGTTTATAAGAGAATAGGAAGGTGATCAACCGCCATGTGACTCATAATCCATACTAAACATATGTGACCGAAATAAGACTATCAGCAGTAAGAAATCCCCAAAGTAGCCCTAAGCTGATATTAGGAGGCAATTGTAAGAGAAACCCAGGACCACAATTGAAAAAGATATCCTCAACAAAAGTATAATTGGCCACGGAATCTGCAAAGCGATTCCATTGTCGGGTAGTAAGATGGCAAGTCACTACCTCAAAAATGTTGAGATATCGAGCTCCACTCGTGATACGCCAGGGTGACCGTTGTGCATTTATGTCACTGACTTGTTAGTTGCAGATGCGGTTGGTACACCGCCCATGAATAATAGCTAGATGACAGCTATCCTTATCTACTCTAGTTCGTGGCTCAGTTAGTATGCCACCTTAGTTAGTTGAGTTTGGTTTGAGACCCATATATATAGGGTTCTTCTATTTCTTTGTATGAGAGTTCTTTTCGGCTTACACAACTAAGAAGAGAAAAACTCTTTTCAGCCTCCACCTTTGTGTATATTCCCCCATTGTGCAAGCAAGAAAGCTACAAGTGAGACTCCTTCCTTCTCTCCCACAATCTTGACATGGTATTAAAGCCTTGTTCATGGTAAGGAGCTCAAGAAAGCAAACCAAGTTCGCGGTGTTCTGGTAAGAGGACCAATGTCGCTTTCATCTTTTCTGTTTTGGGAGCAAGTCTCTGCAGCAGGTAGCACAGCCGGAAAGTGCAAGAGTACATTGTCTCAGGTTGAGATGCCCTTCGCGGTGAAGCAAGAGGGCAGTATATGCTGCGGGAGAAGGCTTTAGCCCTTGGTGACCCTGTTTTTTTTATTTGAGGCCATTTCGGGGCCTGTTTTGGAGGCGAAAGTTTCCTGCACGCACTCAGGAAAAGACCCTGTTTTATGCTGTGCGACCACTGTTCTACAGGTCGGTGAAAAGTTACTGTAGAAATTGCATAGTATGCTTGTGCGCAGAGACATTGGGAGTTACAGAATCATCCTCATTTCCTGTTGATGCAAAATCGTCACTACGAAGTGATTGTGTGGTCAAATACCACTTTCGTCAGTTTTGTAGATTTGCCCTTGTAAGGCTGAAGCTGTGTTCTTTGCAGTGACAGAATTTTTTGCAGTGTTCTGTAATGGTGTCTGATTCTCTTTCACAGATTGTCACTGAAAAGCTTGACAAGAACAACTTCCAAGCATGAAAGTTTAGAATGACAAATTTCCTTATGGGAAAAGGACATTGGGAATTCGTTGCAGAAAATGAAGAAGAACCAGTTCTTCTTGATGTTTCCAATCAACAGCAAATGTAGGCATTTAAAGCATGTCATGAGAGAGCCAGGAAAGTTATGTACTGGTTGTCTATCAGCATTTCAGACTCTATGATTGTGCATATTCAAGATGCAAGTACGCCAAAGGAGGCATGGGATACTTTGTCAAAAATGTATAGTACAAATACGCAAGCCAGGAAAATGCAACTCAAGCAAGAGTTGCACAATGTGCAAAGAGAAAATATGAGCATCAATGACTACCACATGAAGGTGAAGAAGATTGCAGATGCACTTGCTTCCATTGGATCGCCAGTGGAAGATGATGATTTAGTTTCTGTGACCTTGAATGGTCTAGGAAAGGATTATGCACAGTTCCGAACATCCATTTCCATCCGTGAAAGATTTCCTGATTTTGAAGAGTTGATTGCTCTTCTAATTTCTGAGGAGCAGAGAAATGGTGGTGCATCTTCTTCAGGAGGAACTTCAAAAGAAGCTGTCTTCTACTCAAATGCTGGAAGAGGTAGAGGCAGAGGTAGAGGAGGCCATGGTAGAAATCAGAATATGCAGACTCAAGAAAACCAGTCTTATGGAGGAGGACGTGGTAACTCTAGAGGTAGGGGGAGCCAAAGAGGTCGTGGTGGATGGCAAAGAGGCCAAAATGCAAACAACAATGTTGAATGCTACTACTGTGGTAAAATGGGTCATATTGCTAAAGACTGCTATAAAAAGCAGAATGATATCATGAATGGAAAATTGCAACAAGGGAATTATGCATCTTCTAGTAGACAGGGTGACGACAGAAATGAGCATTTGTTTATGGTGCAACACATGACCAATTCTGTGACAAGTGCAGAAGAAAGCAATGATGTGTGGTATGTTGACTTAGGTGCATCAAACCACATGACAGGTCATGCAGAATGGATGCAGGATGCAAGGAAAATGGAAAAACCAGGATTTGTGGAGACTGGTGATGATACTGCACATCCTATTGTGCAGATTGGAAAAATTCCTTTGTCTATGCAGGATGGGAAAAAGAAATACCTGTCGGATGTATTTCATATCCCGAATATCACCAAGAACCTGGTTTCTGTTGGTCAAATGGTTGAGCAGGGCTTGCAGGTCAGATTTAATTCTCATGGATGCTTTGTTGAGGATATGAAAAATAAAGGTCGCCTGATAGCAAAAGGAAAGAAGAAAGGTAGAATGTTTACGTTGGATGCAGACATGCCTGAATTGAGTGCAGCAATGTTTGCACATGGGACCGGTGTAGTTGCAGATATTGATATCTGGCATAAATGTTAATGTACAATGACTTAAATCAATGTAAGCCCAAAATATTGTTGCAGGATTGCCTAAATTCAAGGTTGCAGAAATGCGTAAGGTATGTGAAGCCTGTCAGTTTGGAAAACAGGCAAGGAAACCATTTCCTAGACATGTTCAAGAGAGTAAGAAGCCATTGGAATTAATCCACTCTGATGTGTGGACTACTAAAGTTGCATCTCTTGGAGGCTGTCATTATTTTGTCACTTTTATTGATGACTATAGCAGAAAAGTTTGGGTGTATTTTATGAAAAAGTAAAGTGAAGTTTTTGGGCATTTCAAAACTCTTAAAGCTATGGTTGAAAAAGAAATAGGCCTGCAAATAAAATGCCTAAGGTCAGATGGAGGGGGAGAGTACCTCTCAAATGAGTTTGCAAGGTTCTTGCAGGAGCATGGCATAAAGCAGCAATATTCATGTAGTCATAACCCACAGCAAAATGGAATTGCAAAAAGAAAAAACAGGCATATTGGAGAGGTATCTTGTGCCATGCTCAATGAAAAAGACCTACCAGATTTTTACTGGGCTGAGGCAGTTGCTACAACAGTCTACATAATGAACAGGACTCCCACTGCAGCAATACATGGCATGACTCCAGAGGAGAGGTATACTGGTAGGAAACCAGATATTTCTCATTTGAAAATTTTTGGTTGCATTTTCTATGTTCATGTGCCAGATGAGTTGAGATCCAAGTTGGATCCAAAAGCTGAGAAGTACATCTTTATTGGTTATTCTTTACAGCAGAAAGGGTATAGATGCTATAACCCTTCTACTTGTAAGTTTACAGTGAGCAGAGATGTTGTTTTTGATGAGATGAGTAGCTGGTATAAACCAGTAAATGTGATTGATAATATAGATGCACAAAATGGTAATGTTGCACATAATTCACAGTAGCAGTCACAAGATATTAGTGGACTTGGAGCGTCCTCTAGCAATGGTTCATATTCTTCGCAATGGATAGGCAAATTGAGATCAGGAGAATCTTCTCAAAGCAATGTAGATAGTGGTATGCAGGTATCACGAAAAGGAAAAGAGAAGGTAGATTAGCCCATGTTTGATGTGAATGCAAGTCACTCTTATGTGGATGGTGAATCCAGTGGCTCAGAGCATTGATGATGAGTTGGGTATTCCTTCTATTGTTACACCTGGAGTAAGGAAGACCAGGGATGTTTTGAGAGCACCTGGGAGTGAACCTACTTTGCGCAGGTCTACCAGAGCTAGGTATCCTGTGGATAGGCTGAAATATGATGGATTTACAGCCATTCACTATGCATATATGGTCAAAGTGATACAGGAACCAGAACCCACTTCTTTTGAGCAAGCCATGGGAAAAGAAAAATGGGAGAAATCCATGGATGAAGAAATGGATGCCTTGGAAGCAAATGCTACATGGAAATTGGTACCTTTGCCTAAAGATAAGAATGCAATTGGTTGTAAGTGGGTTTATAAGGTGAAACACAATGCAGATGGTTTTGTGAATAGATACAAGGCAAGATTAGTAGTCAAGGGGTATGCACAAACATATGTCATTGATTATGAAGAAACATTCAGTCCGGTTGCAAGGATGGCAACCGTAAGAGCAGTCATTGCTATGGCTGCATCAAAGGAATGATCTTTACATCAGATGGATGTAAAGAATGCCTTCTTGCATGGTGATTTGCAAGAAGAGGTATATGAGCAGCCACCAGGTTATGTGCATGCTGTTCATCCTGAGTTTGTTTGCAGGTTGAAGAAAGCATTGTATGGCTTGAAGCAAGCACCTAGAGCATGGTCTGACAAGATAGGACAGTATCTTGTCACTATTGGCTTTCAGATTTCCAAGGCAGATTTCTCACTTTATGTGAGAAAAACAGAGAAATGTATTATGCTACTTGTCATTTATGTTGATGATTTGATTATGACAGGTGACAGTGATGAAGATATCTTTCATGTGAAAATGCTATTGAAGCAGAAGTTTGAGATGAAGGATTTGGGAGAGCTGTGTTATTTCTCGGGCATTGAGGTGATTAGATCACCAAGTGGGATACGGCTCTTGCAGAGGCAGTATGGATTGGACATGCTGTCCAAATATGGGATGATAGGCTGTAAGCCTATTTCAGTTCCTTTGGAGCAGAATGTGAAGCTGAGTGCAGATGCAGGTGAGCTTCTGGAAGACCCTATTATGTATAGACACATAGTAGGAAGTTTGATTTATATGACTATTACCAAGCCAGATTTGAGCTATGTTGTTGGATTGGTAAGTCAGTTTATGCAGGCTCCAAGGAAACCACATTTGGATGTGGCTAGACGCATACTCAGGTATGTGAAGTCCACATTGCAGTATGGACTATTTTATGAGACTGGGATTCAGATACAGTTGCATGGATACACTGATGTTGATTGGGCTGGTAGTATTTCTGATAGATGATCTACCAGTGGATATGTGTTCTCTTTTGGGAGTGCTGCAGTCACTTGGAGCAGCAAGAAACAGCCTACAGTTGCCTTGTTGAGCACAGAGGCTGAGTACAGGGGCGCAGCAATGGCTGCATGTGAGGTAGCTTGGTTGCATAAGCTACTTTATGATATGCATCAGCCTACAGATGGGCCAGTTGTCATTTATTGTGACAACATGAGTAGTATACACTTGGCAAATAACCCAGTTTATCATGCTAGAACAAAGCACATTGAGGTGCATTATCACTATGTGCGGGAGAGAGTTTTACTAGGTCTTATTGATCTAGTTTATGTCAGCACAGAGGATCAGGTAGCTGACATATTTACGAAGGCATTGGGCGCAGAGAAGCTGCGCAAGTTCAGAGACCTGCTTGGTGTGCAGGAATTGGGATTGAGCTCGAGGGGGAGTGTTGAGATATCGAGCTCCACTCGTGATACGCCAGGGTGACCGTTGTGCATTTATGTCACCGACTTGTTAGTTGCAGATGCGGTTGGTACACCGCCCATGAATAATAGCTAGATGACAGCTATCCTTATCTACTCTAGTTCGTGGCTCAGTTAGTATGCCACCTTAGTTAGTTGAGTTTGGTTTGAGACCCATATATATAGGGTTCTTCTATTTCTTTGTATGAGAGTTCTTTTTGGCTTACACAACTAAGAAGAGAAAAACTCTTTTCAGCCTCCACCTTTGTGTGTATTCCCCCATTGTGCAAGCAAGAAAGCTACAAGTGAGACTCCTTCCTTCTCTCCCACAATCTTGACAAAAAATATGTATCATATCCAAGGTTGCACGGTGGTACATCCTCATAATAGGATCCCGTAAACTATAGATCCCATTCAATCGATTGAGCACTAGCTGCGAGTCATCTTTTACCAATAACCAAAAGATACCGGCTACATTCAACCCCATGATTAAGGTCTTATATTTTGCCATGTTATTCATAAAAGCAATGCCAAGATATGCTCACATTTTCATAATAATTCTATGTTGGGGATATTTAATGACAACACCAACACTCCCGTGCTTAGTAGGATCTCTAGAAGCTAAAAATCCTTTGACAATGGTGGCAGTAGACCTTAATATAACACGTAAAAGGTCCATCTTACCACTCAATAACATGATAACCTTTACTCCACTAGATCACTTGACCTTGGTGGTAACACAACTCTAAATATGGATGGACAAGATACTGAGTGATTCTTCCCATTCAATTGTCTTGGTACCTACTACAAGTTAAAGCTGAACCCTGAAGGACTTGCACATGCACCAAGCCCAACATTAGCCCTTACACATGTAGTAAAGCTTCAACTTATTAAAGTTTACTTTATTTTGACCATAAAGAATAAGTCAATTATGGTTATGGTCCCAACTTCCAAGCCTTGATACCACATTGCAGCTCTTCCTTTCAAAGTCATGTTGAAAAACATCATGAGATGTCCTTTGTCTTGAATTTAGCAATTGAACATTAACTTCTAGAATTCATTGATTTAGACGTCTGCATCTTCATCTACTAACCCATTAAAGATGGGTAGAGAAAAACCTAAGGCTCGCAAATCCTGTATTCTTACAGGGATTGCAATAGGTTGGACCATAAAGATAACTGCATTTGCTATAGGGGTTTGTACCATAGGGATTACACTCCCACTCAAAGTAGATTGAGTTTTCGAGAAAAGGGAAATGCTAGAGCTTCCTCCTTCCCGTGACACACTAGCTGGGATATTAATTGGGTCAATAAGACCTCTCACTCTTAGCAATATTAGACTATTGCACTTAGGAGAATACCTCCTAATGATCTCTACCCTTCATCTAGCCCTTTTTGCTCTTTCTTGACATTGAATTTTGGCTTGACAATATCTATTAAGAAAAAATAGATCTATTTCACTGTTCTTTGGTATTCACTGAATAACTAGTCCCTATTAACCAAGATTCAGAAACAACCACTTTTCGGTGGCTTCCAAGCAAATGCACTACTTGTCAAAACCTAAGATGTGCCTGACACTGGCTCTAGAGCTCTAGCCACCAAGCCTCCTATGCTCACCAAACTACCCTCACGGCCTTGCGATTAGGAGCATCTATAGGTTGTACAAACTAATATAAATAAATCATGCATTTCTATCGATTTGTAGTCCAACAATTTTTCCCATCCCAACTCCAATAGAGGGAGTTTTCCACACATAGAGGTGATCAACACCTTGATTTACACACATACAAAGCACCCCCAATTGACTCATGTGGCTCGTACGGCTCTCGTATACCCTGAGGAATGGCTCTAGGATGCACCATCTAAACATGAAACACAAGCATAACATTATCTACTCTTTTTCCAAGTTACACACTCCAGGAGATATTTTTGATTTCTCATATAAGAGTCCCTAAAGAAAATTATACTATCCTACAACTCAGAGATCCTCACACTCCCATAGTTGGTCAATAGTTTTAACAACCAATTACAATGTATCCAAGAGACTTCCTCTTTCTTGATACCATGTATAAGAATGCAAATTCAAGGTGTAATGTCATATAGTACTCAAACAAACTAACCACAAATCAGCCAATGTGTCACATGAATACAATCTTTCCATGATTTTCTTTCTAACATATTGCTTCATTGCTTAGAAACAACATCTGCTATTGTTTATTTAAACTTAAATGAATTGAGTCCTATATGCTTCATTTTAATGCACAAGAACTTATATTTACGTGTAAAATTCTTGACATTTTTGCTTCTTTATATGTTCATTTATTACATAGGGTGTTTCCTATGTTTCATGATATTTTTTTCACAAGAATGCCCTTTAGACGACCACTTTAATACACAAATGGGTATAGACTGAGACAAACCTCATGCTCTATATGCATTATATGCTCACATATCTTTTTTTAAATTTCAGTAATTTTTCTCATCCTAAGTCATTTATTTTAATATTAATTATTTATTTTTCTAATTTTTATCTATACGTATCCCATCATATTTTAAAAACAAAAAGCCATTGACGCTCTTTTGCAGTCACATTGATACCTCCTTTGCACTTTCTTGTCCCATTTCTCGCATCTCGTCATGAACTGACATCCATTCCCCATCATCCTCTTAGCCCATATAAACCATGTTTTTGGAGAGAGAGAAAGAGGAGAGAGAATGATTGAAATATGAACTTTTCATTCAATGCATCAAATTGGTTGTTGCTTGTCATGATAGAGAGTGAAGAAATTACGGAATCCATGTCCAAGAGCATGAAGCTTGATTCGAACGTGCAAAAAAACCAAAAATTTAATGGATTGAGAGGTCATTGAAAAAATAGTGTCCCTCACATTCTTCATGTTTCTTAGTTGCACGCTTATTTTTAACACATTAGTGTTTAATCTCTAAAATAAGTGATTTAGTTTCTTTCGTTCACACTATCCTGCAAGCAATTTCAAGCCAAATGGAGGGGCAAACGAGCTTGAATTCATGATCCAACTAGATAGGCAGCGTTTTGGCCTTGAAATCTATTAATCTAGTCTCTATCACTTGCTTTTCAACTTGCAAATCTAATAGCTGCTTCATAATGCCAAGCCTTGTGGATATTAAATGGGGGGTTAAATGGAATCAAATCGACAAACAAACACTTGTGTTGGATTTTCGGGGTTAAAATGCACTTAGGAAAACTCCAACTTCTTGATCTGTGATCAACATATTTTTCATCAAAAACTTCTATTTTATGGATCTCATGCCACTTTTGCACTTTAAATTTGGCTCTAAAATTTAGCTCTCAAGATACTCAAGAATAACATCTCAACTTGGAACATGAGAAATATTAATTGAGCATGCAAATCAATTTTTATTATGCATGTTATATAGATGTTTATTTTTTATGTGCACCCCTTTCTCCCCCAAGTTTGACTCCAAGTGGTGCAAGGTCGGCAACACATGGAGATGACACGTTTCAAGTTTTGTCACAGACAACATGCTCCTCTTCAATATCTCTTGCTCCCACACATGGCTTTGATACCATATGAGAGTGTGCAATAAAAAGAAAAAAGTGAACATGGAGAGACGAAGGAGATAGATAAAGAACATAGAAGAGAGAAGGAATGATGTGATTGCAATGGCTGAAGAACCAAGGCTACAAGAGTCAATCCAACATGCATCTCTACACGTCATTATGGGTGCTAGATGATAGTAGGGAGATGAGAGAATGAGGAGGCCTAGCTGATCACAATGAATCAATGATGATGGATAATAAAAATGGGAGGGCATGTTGCCTATATACATGCAAAATCATGGAGGAAATCCCTTCTACTATATTGATCACTTGCTCATTGTGGGAGATAACTACAAGAAATGCGTTCTTGACATCATAAGCTTCTAATAGACAACCATCTTGATGATTATTCATGGAGTGATGGTAGCCATTTTTAGCTTGCAAGAGGTGCAACCTCCTGTGTTGTTCTAATGGCCTTAGTGCAAGCACTTCCAGAAGGCAGCATTGAAGACAGACATGAAGCATTGAAGATAGACATGGCTTTGGTTGCTTTGAATTATTCAATTTCAAACATATAGTCGAAAATGTTTCCTGTCTTGATGGTGCTTTATTTTCAGTAAGGCTGATCTTGAATCTCAGAAGTGAACTTGTGTGTTGTTGAGGAGTCATTCTCCTACTTGGAAGACCTATTGCACTCCATCCAAGTCCACAATGGAAGACAGAAGTTGTGTATAGGCTTTGTGTATCAAATTAGAAAGCCTTGTAGCAGAATCTCTAGCTTCTTTCACTGCGGAAGCTTTGAAGGACTCTCCTGCACTCAGCCTACCACCGCTGCTGCTTCTTAAAATCGGAAAGCTCCTCGTCTTCCTTCAAATGCCCTAAATTGGTGACCGCAAGGTGCTCATTGGGGGTAGACTTCAAGCTCATCTGCAAGGTTGCAAGTGTCTTTTGCAGGCCATAAAGCTTCACACCTGCGGCTTCTCTCCTCTTTGTGGCTTTCTTCAAGACAAAGCCCTTCTCACAGAACCACTCTTCCAAGTCCCACTTTCTTTCAAGGAGTTGCTCCTTCAGGGGCGAGCTGAGCATTAGTTAAAATGGGATTCTCCCTTAGGCTGACAACATACTATCCCTTCTCCTTCAAAGACTGTCTCCACTAGGAGGTCCAAGGGGACGGGCATCATGGCCTCGTAAGACTGCATGTTAGGAGGCATGACTGCTTCCTTTGGAGGACTCTCCTACAATCGGACTATTGCTGCTACTTCTCCCTCCATTAACCATCTCAAGTTCAATCAGACTGCTCAGGAAAACCATGAATGACGCTGCCTTGCTCTTGTTCTAGACGAAGTTGTTGATTCTTGAAGAGCTCTTGCTGCAAATGAGCAATCTGGTGGTGGTGTTGTAATACAGAAGGGGAATTGACAAATGAGTCAAAGATCTTCATTCCTAGAAAAGGAGATAATGTGTTGTATAACCATCCAACCAACCATAATCATCAACATGCTCATAACCTATCAGGAACAAACTTGGGCTGCACTAATGTGCCAACCAACTGGCCTCTTATACTTTATGAACCTGGAGCTGTTGAAGTCATAAGGATAGTTGTACTGAGATTTCCAAGTAAAGGACCAAATCCAGGTGGTAGTCTCATGCCTGAAGGGCGACCTACAGCTCTAGGAACTGTCTTTTCAGTGTCATTGGAAGGTCCTATTGCAATCTTTAGAGTAGTAGTGGCAAGAAAACTGCTTTCCCTCTATCCATATCCACCAATCTGAGCATTTAAAGTTTTTTTTTCCTTATGATCATGACATTGGCTTCTTGATATTTGATAATATTATCCAGTAGTGTGTTTTTGATATCGGATGCAAAAGGAGCAGTAGCTTGAAAATCATTTACCACAGATGTTGGAAGCAAGTTGGATATTTCAGAAGAGCTGAGTGGACTCTCTAATGTCTATTTCAAAATTGGAAAAACATCTGTAAGAGCAATTCTACCTCCTGACATACTAGTTGAGCTATTTGTTCCAACGCCTGTGAAGATTTTTATTGCAACAAGCATATGCAGTTAGTAAAGTGGCCAATTAGCTGATATAGATCATGGTTGCTATGGTATATGCCTTTGTTTTTTTTATTGTGGCTTTGTGGACATTAGTTCAGAGAGCATTAAGACATCTCTAAGGGAGACAACAATGCTTCCAATTATGCTTGGATAGAAGTGGATTCATTAGGAAGAAGGTTGTAGTTTTTGGTATCTAGCAATGGTTCAAATTTCCAAACACTTCATAGGGCCGCATTGGAGAACACAATCTATGGAGACGTCATTGTCATAGTCTCTTGATAAGCCAGCTTGTAAAGCCTATGATTACGCAAAGAAGCAATAACATTCCAATGTGCCAGCATAATACATGCTTTTGTAAGCATGTAAAGTCTGGTGGTTGAGGGTCCAATGCAAGAATGTTCTTCCAGTTGATAAAACCTTTGAGTTTCTAGATGGGGTCTCCACCAGGCCCAGGTTCCACATTAGATGCAGGTGCATGTCTTCAAAGTGTTGTTGATTTTTTTGAATCAGGCACCTGATTTTGCAATCTGCAGATTCATTAAAAGAAGGAAAGATGTATTGGAAAACATTGAAGCACTGCTCTGATGCTGTTGCCACATTATACTGAAGACTATTGGCAACCAGTGTTGGTTCGTTAGACATGAATCATGCAACCAATGTTGAAGTTTGGAATTTCAGAGATTGAAATGATGAGGACTTGGATGCTGATCTATGCCAATAGGAGCTGAATGCCCATTCAATGGAGCAATGGTCACTATGGATATGCTAGCTGTAGTAATGGTATTCCAACTTTGGAAATATATAGAGCTAAACTTCAACAAGAGAAATGGCATGCTATTGAGAATTGGGCAGAGTAATTAAGTTCCCTAAACGAGTTATGAAGGATTGAACTTTGCGTTTCTAGTATGGCTCATCATATCACAAGAAACAAAATCTAATTTATCATTCAAAATTGAGGCATTTGTAAGATGAGCATGGCATATCATTTATAAAGCCTATCTACATGAGTTGACAAAGGTCTTGGTGTGACTGATGAAAACCATTTGAGATAGCATTTGCTCCACTGTATGTACTTCCTTTTGGGCCACAACTATTTGGAATGCAAACTGCAAATTGGCAATATATTGAGACGAAGATGATTGTAATCCAAGTATCTGTAAATCCTCAGAACTAGATATAGATAGTTGATGATGGACATATTGTGCTAAGATGTCTCCACCGTTTAACTATTGCACATGATGCAATGAAGATTGATGAGTTGCACTTGCTGCTGCTAGTTTGTCTCTTGTTGAGATGCTGATTGTCTATATGGCTCATTAGAACACAAAAGACGTACTTTGAGGGTTTTTTAAAAATCTTAGCCTCTTCCTTTGAGTCACTTTTAGCAAGCTGATCAGTACCCTCCTTGTCTTAAGGGAGCTACAGTTAAGATAAAGGCATAGATTGAACTAAGGTGGTACCCCTCTATGCAGTTGGAGTAATTGTTGACCAGATTACTGTCATATAAAGGGATTCCTGCAACATTTATCATCACCTGTGCTAGATGTATGCTGCCCTATGACCTATGCCACATGTATGCTGCCCCTGTGACAATCTATAGTCAATTGCAGAACCATGAGATACCTATGCATTCTTTGAGGATTCGTAATCACATGATATTGCTATAGCTAGCTTGTGCCATGCTTTGGAATATTCTGAAAGCAACTTGATTACAATGGCAACTGAGATAAATAGCTCCAGCTCTACTGAACAAGGTTGGCTTCAAACACAGGCTAATATTGATAAAGTTGGAGCTTTAATCGATATATTGCTCTTATGAAGGTGGACAATGAAAAAGGAGCAAGACTCAATCAAGTATGGATTCTCATCATCCTGAATATTATCAATAGCATGATGAGTATTATGGTCATGATGAGTATTCTCATGGGCATTATGCACCCGATGCTTATGCTTATGGCCAACATGTATATGCTGATGGTATACACTATGATCTGCATGCATCTTATGAATATGAACAGCAACAACATGCAAATGAACATGAGCAGTATGCAAGTACATTTGTATAACACGTTAATGCTCGTAGATATGATGCACCATGTCACAATGCAAAGTATCATTCCATTGAACCTTGGCAGTAGCAGAATGGCTATTATGGGCGGCATGCTTATGCTTATGAGCATCCACCTTTTTAGAAACATAGTCGTGATTATACATGTGAACCTTCCTTAATTCAGCAGCCCAATTCTTATGGACACAACAATAATGGTCATGCTTATCAGTACTCTTCTAGCTTTGATGAGAAACAAGTTCATAACTACCATTGTATCCTATATCCCAATTAGTTCATACCTCATGATCACCCAAATGTAATGATGAGTTATTTTCAAGGTGTTGATAATGAAGAGGAGAGCAATGAGCAAGTTGAAGAGCAAGAAGGGGATAATGAGAAACATGATCAACAAGAAGATATACACAGTACATAAAATCATGCTGAGATGATGAAGGAAATGTGTCAAATGAGAGCCATCATGGACACACTTAATGCCAATATCTCTGAGTGATTGGAGATTCAATTGAAGGGAAAAGAGCAAGAAGACCAAGAAGATGTACAAGAAGGGAACATTGAAGAGCAAGATGTACAAGCTCATGACATATTGACTGAAGAATCACATGAGGCACTCACAGATGTAGATGGTTATGCTGAAGGTTTTAAACTCTTGGAGAAACCTCATGATGACCTTCTTGAGCATCGGTTTACACTTAATCAAAATTTACAATAGCCATTATGATCTGGGAGATTATGGATGTGATTATGGACTTGATTATGGGGATACTTCCTTGTATCCATTTGATCTAGGTGGATTGGAGTATGTGGTTGATGGCCATTCTCTTCTCTTGGACAATCATTATGACATAATACCTTTTGATCCAAGAGGTTAATGGATTGCTTGGAATCTCATTTAGACTAGCATCCATCTTGCGGCCTTTTTTTTGTAGACTCTTTTGGCTGAAGATAACCTATGGCCATATTTTAGTGCAGGGAAGATTACAGACAACTCACTGTTTTACACCGGATTTTACTCTGAACTCTGAACGGCCAAACCCAACCTACATGGGCTGAAAGCACTTACCAAGAGCTCCATTTTGATGTGTAACATGCCTTGATTAGAGTTCCCTACAGAAAGTTATCTTAGATTTACTATAGCAAGGTCCTGTAGTAGACAACACACTATCCACTCCCTATAGGCTTCATCTTCTTAGAGAATATGAGTCAAGATTTAAATTTTATCATTTCCTACCCTATCTTTTTGTAATAAGTGCCCAACTTGTTTTTGAGGGAAAAAACCTTTGGGTGGGGATAGAATGTAAGAGAGGGGAGATAATATAATGAGGATAAAATACCAACTACTCTAGTCAGTATAAAAGATGCAAGGGACTGTATTTTTGACCATCAGATTATAATAACAAGTCTCCATCTTCTCTCCCTCTCTCCAACTTTCATGGCTTCCTTCCTTCCTTTTATGTCTTTCTCTCTCTTCTTCTAGTCTTTCTCTCTCCTTGTCACTCTCTTTCTCTCTCTTTTGCTTCTCTTCTTCTCTCTTCTATAGTATTCTCTCTCCTCTTTCTCTCTCATTAGTCCTCTCCTTGACACCAACCCTCCTCCTAGCCACTACCACTCTCTTGCCTTGCTCCCTTGCACGCCTCCCCCCACCACCTCCACTCTTTCCTTCTCTTCCCCCTTTTCTACCACCTCCCTCTCCTTCTACCCACCCATCATCCACCCCCGCTTGGTGGATCCCTCTTCAAGCTACCTTGCTTGCCATTCTCTACCTCCTCCTCCATCCTATCTCCTCCATCTTGTCTCCTTCTCCTCCTCTTCACCATGCCTTCTGCTAACCCTTCCTCCCCCCCAACCAACCCCCCATAAGCCCCCTTTCCCACCCTTCTACCGCACATACCTCCCTCCCCCCTCCCCCTCCCCCTAAACCCCCCACAAGCCCCATTTCTCATCCCCATCACCCACCAATAACCCCCCCACAGTATTCTCTATCCTCTTTCTCTCTCATTAGTCCTCTCCTTGACACCAACCCTCCTCCTAGCCACTACCACTCTCTTGCCTTGCTCCCTTGCACGCCTCCCCCCACCACCTCCACTCTTCCCTTCTCTTCCCCCTTTTCTACCACCTTCCTCTCCTTCTACCCACCCATCATCCACCCCCGCTTGGTGGGTCCCTCTTCAAGCTACCTTGCTTGCCATTATCTACCTCCTCCTCCATCCTATCTCCTCCATCTTGTCTCCTTCTCCTCCTCTTCCCCATGCCTTCTGCTAACCCTTCCTCCCCCCCAACCAACCCCCCATAAGCCCCCTTTCTCACCCTTCTACCGCACATACCTCCCTCCCCCCTTCCCCTCCCCCCAATCCCCCCATAAGCCCCATTTCTCATCCCCATCACCCACCAATACCCCCCCATACCCCTAGCTACAACCACACACCCATGCCCCTACCAACCCCAACCCTACTCGACAATACATAAATTTATCATTCCTTCATCGGTTTGTGTCTACGTGTTTGTGATTGTTTCGATGCCTCATTTCTTGTATGCCCTTTGCTCCTTCTCATTCACGTGTGGATCTTTTGCGTATGTGTATGTGGTTGTGATTGTCGTTCACATACAAGGACGTGTAATTTGTTTTGATTGTGCTGTCGAGCTCAAAGTTGCTATTCACATGCTATTATTGGGATACCCACTTCTTTCCTGGCTAACCAATTTTCAAAACATGTTTTTTTATTTTAAAAAATAAAAAATCCCAAAAACACACCAACACATTTTAAAATGCAAAACAACTCTTTAACAAACTCAAAAAAAGCATAAAATTTTCCAAATTTTTTGACTAATACTCAATCTATTTTCTCCAAAGTCAAAAAGCTCAAAATTATATAAGGACTTAGAAAATAATTAAAATACAAATAAAAATATTAAAACTAGTAATAAAATCATTAAAATGTGAAAAATATTCTTTAAATTTCAAAAAGTTAAAAAAATCTAGCAAACACTTTTTTATTTTTCCTTTTTTTCACTTTCATTTTAAAATATAAAAATCCATCAAAATTCTTGTAAAAATACAAAAAATAAAAACAATTCTAATAAAATCAATCAATATTATAAAATAAAAATTCACATTTGCAGATTCATGCATATGTGTCTATACCACTTTTTTTGCTATTGTGAGTAGTTGAGGTTTTTAAAATTGTATTATTTTATAAGAAATTGACTAGTTTTTAGTCACCTATATGTTTATTTCTTGCATGGATTTTGGGTTGTTGCAGGAGTCAAGGAGTCGTATTTTAATTGTCGTTTTTCTATCAAACCTTGTAGGTATCATACCTACCACCAGTTATTTTCTTTTTTCCTTCTCCGTGTACACCCTTAGATACAATTAGATTGTAAATAAAATTGACGTTGCATCACCAAATGTACTCCATAAATTATAATTAAAATTAATATGGTTGTTAATTTATAAAAAGAATCCATGTCTTTGCATGAGTATATTGCACTCTAGTCCACTTAATTTTTAAAATAAAATGAATCTTCACTATATATACATGCGCATGTGCAATACAGACATATTGACTTATAATAAAATAAACCCCTGCTATAAGACATGCATATACTTGTAAGAGAGGGGGATTTAATAATGGGTAAATACTAGCTACACTGGTTGGTATATAAGGTGTTAGGGACTTGATTTTTGACCATCAGATTATAATACAAGTCTCATTTCATCTTCATCTCCTTCTCCAAGCTCTCATGGCTTCTTTCTCTCTCTTTCTATCTTTCTCTCTCTTCCTAGTATTTCTCTCTCCTCGTCACTCTCTTTCTCTCTCTTTCTATAGTCTTTCTCTCTCTTTTTCACCCTCTCCTTCTCTCTCTCCTGCCTCCTTCCTGAGAAGTGGTATCAGAGCTCTAGTTCTGATCCATTTAGTTACTTTACATGCTCAGTTACCATCCTTTTCAGTTTAAAAATCCAAGAAGCTTTAGATACACAGTGTGACAGGCACAAAAATGGAGGAGCACTAAAGAGCCACAGGTCAAGGACCAAGAGGACAGCAGTCATGAGCATTAATGGAGTCCTTGGACCAAGATTGGAGGCTAGAACACCACATTTAGCAGGTCGTGGGTCATTCTAGGCCAAATTTGAAGATAAAATTTTAGAAACAGTGGTCACAAGAAGTAGGGAAGAGTTGATCTTGGTTACTTTTCATATGCAGTCTTCTCTCTCATCATTCTCAAGCTCCTGCCAAGCTCCCATGGAGGAGAAACACCATGGATCCCGAAGGCAAATGGACACACATCACTATGGACTTCATAACCGCCAGTAACTAAGAAGGGGTGAAACAGCATCTATGTAGTTGTGGACAGACTCACCAAGGCAGCCCATTTCATTCCTACAAAGACTCAATATAATGCTACTCAAGTAGCTAGCCAATTCATGGAACATGTTTTCAAATTACATGGCTTACCACAGGTCATTGTGCATGACCGGGATGCTAAATTCATGAGCAACTTTTGGCAGGCAGTTTTCAGCTCTATGGGCACTCAGTTAGCCCCTTCCACTGCTTACTATCCACAAACTAATGGCCAAACAGAGAGGGTTAACAAGTGGCTAGAAACTTACTTGAGGCATTTCTGTTATGATGTGCAGAATACTTGGGACTCATGGTTGCATCTGGCTGAGTTTGCCTATAACAACTCTATACACTCTAGCATTGGAGTTTCACCATTCGAGGCATTGTATGGCTATAAGGTGCCCCCTCCCCACGGTTATCTTCAATGATAAAATAAACCCACAAAGCAAGGAGGAATTGGATAAAATGCAGGCCTTATTTTAGTAGTGCAAAGTCAACTTGAAGAAAGCTCAGGATCAAATGAAGCTTTATGCTGATGACAAAAGAAGGTATGCTAAATTCCAAGAAGGGGATTTGGTGCTTTTGAAGGTGTCCAAGTCCAGATATTCCACCATGTAACATACATACCCCAATGACCCAACATACACAATAATACCTCTTCATTCATTTGTATACCCCTGTAATAATGCAGCAGAGTAGTACTCTGATCTGCTCTTGCCCAGTTATCATAAGTGCCTAAATTGTTTTTGAGGGAAAAAACCTCCGGGTGGGGATGGAATGTAAGAGAGGGGGATTTAATAATGGGGAAATACTAGCTACACTGGTGACTGGTATATAAGGTGTTATGGACTTGATTTTTTACCACCAGATTATAATATAAGTCTCCTTTAATCTTCATCTCCTTCTCCAAGCTCTCATGGCTTCTTTCTCTCTCTTTCTGTCTTTCTCTCTCTCTTCCTAGTCTTTCTCTCTCCTCATCACTCTCTTTCTTTCTCTTCTTATAGTATTTCTCTCTTCTGCACCCTCTCTCTCTCCTCTCCTTCTCTCTCTCCTGCCTCCTTCATGACAGTACTTTGTGCCAAACATAATCTAATTGTAAAAATAATTATATTTTTAGAGACCCCTATCGATTCTGAGTCAAAGTAGGCTTGGGGTTATATAATTTCAATTCACCTTGCATTAACATACTAAATTAAAAATAAATGCTACATAATTGATACTTCATAAAAGGAATATGAATAATAATCACCCACTCACTTCATTGCACCATAGGTTGACAAAATGCACTTATTATGGAAATGTGGTTTTTGGTCAAGGTTAATCTTCTTAGTCCTTGTCTTTTTTGTTTGTTAGCATTATGAGTTTGTTGTCATTTGTATTTTGCCTCTGGTCAATGTTAGGGTTTGTAGTATGCTTGGTTTTTATTTTCTTTTGTGAGCCTAACCATAGGATTTCAAGGTGCCTATGTGTTGCATATCATGAAGCTATCGATAGCACATGTGCATAGATCATGTCAAATTTTTCACATAGGATGTGGATTATTTGGGGGTTGGTATGGTGTAGTCCTAGTGGTCTATGTTCTGCCCTAATTTTCTCTTAGTGATGACTTTTGAATTAGTTTTTGCAAGAATTCCCTTTCTTGTTTCCTAGTTATGTGTATGGTAAACCTTGTGTAATCTAAATGGCGCCCCTACTGATAGTGATTCAGCATGTCCCACTATTGGTTCATGACTATTCCTTATTATTACTGAATGTAGATTGTATTCGTCGAGCTGGTCTCCATTCTTTTGTTGCCCTTACATTCCCACTTGTGGATGTTAAACTCTGTTATTCACTTTTAGAATCCTATAAAAAGTATCTCAGCTTGGTGTATGGTCGTATTTTCTATTTATCTTCTGCCAACATCAATGAATCTCTCTTTTTATCCCTTTTTTCTTATCCTATTCCTAGTGGTAACCATTTGTTATTAAGAGAGGAGATTGTTTCTCTTCTTTAGAAGGAGACTCCCCCCCCCCCCCCCCCCCCCCCCCCCCCCCCCTTGGTGTCCAACAAATTCATAACCTATTCAATTGTATCAGTGGCTAGTATCTCTTCTCCTATTAAGAAGTACTTATGCCAATTCTTATAGGATCACTTTATATCTACAAGCATGTGCCAAAATACTTGTCCAAGGACCTTTGTATTGCTTCTGTCTAGATCCTTGAGGGTGTCAAGTATAATTGGACATATTTCCTTTTGACAAAGATGGATCAACATTTCCAACAATTTCAAAAAGGTCACCTTAGCAAAGTTTTTCATGGGGATTTTATTTAGAAAGTGACTATTCGTAAGTCTACTGTATGTGGCATTCCTATTCCTGATTCAAATATTATTCCTATGCAATCTCCACCTTCAATTCCTTACCCTCCTCCAATGCAAGAAAAATATCATGAGAGAGATGAACCTCCTATCAAGTCATCCACAAGAAATGTTTTTGCCAATGGAATTCTTCCTATCGTATTATTGTTATTGATAATTCTCCTATATAGGCTTCTATGCATGCTATTTTTACTAGTTTCCTTCCTACATTCCTTTCTTGTATCAATTTGTTTGTAGTGCAAACAAAGGAGAGTCTTGACCCTCAACACAATATTAGTGAGTTTGGAAATCTCCCAATTCCCATTTTTTGAATACTAAAAAGGTGGCCCCCGGATAATATGACCATAAGTTTCTCAAAACCATATGATATGACCTGGAAAGCACTTGAAAAATGGAATCTATTGAGCTATAGAGCACTCGATTTGGAGTTATACTATTCAAGTTATAACAAATCCAAATATTTGACCACATGTCCCAAACTTATGGGAAATTCCCATATTCCCCAATATGGTGTTCCTCAAACTCCATCATTTTTAGAAATAGTATTGTATGGGCTCATACTCTTACATATAGTCTCCAATGTCCATGCAACACTAGAAACAATGATGACTTCTTCTCTCCAAGATATGTATATAGAAATCTATACCTCTTTGCAAGAAAAGATGAATTCCTTGAGTAGTCAGTTGAGTAAAGCTTTGGAGGATTTAGCATTAGAATGAGCCGCTCTAAGTGATATTCATAAAGAGATAACCAAAGCTACAAATATGTTGGATGTCCATAAAAATTGCATTGCTCTAATGATAGATAAGTTAGGTCCTACCAAAGGTGTTCAAGCCATTTATTTTGTAGTGAAATGGGTTATCTCATTAGGCCAAGAGGGCCATTTTTTTGCTTAATACAGGTATAGTTAATGGGTTTGTTTTTGTGCTATACTAAACAAATTTGATGGAGTACCTGGAGGGAGCCTCTTGCTACACAGAAACTTCTTGTGGCCAAGTCTAGGTGATATCCTTCCTTTACAAGTTCTTTGTCTTTATGATATATGTGTATATGTATGTGGTGTATTTTTCTTTTATTGGGGATCAACATTCAAGGCATGAAATCCTAGGGTTAGGTTAGGTGTGTCTGGGGAGTTTTGAGCAGTTTTTTGCCTCCTATGAAGAGAAAAAACCATGAATATATTTGAAATATATAATATACAAATGTGTGTAAAAAGGAGCCCTTGAAATAAGAAAATCCAAAGGAAGGAAAATTCCAAGAGTAGACATTCATTGCCTTGCAAAGATCTAGTAGGTTCCTGGGGCACGAGTCAAGGAGATGCCCTTCTTCTTAGGGGTGTCATTTCGCTTGAAAATAAATAATAATTGTTGGAGTGAAAACAAAAGTGAGTGGAAGAAAATAATTTTTTGTCGCCCTTTGAGAGCTTGGTAGGTTCTTGGGTGCCGAGACTAGACTCGAGCACAATATCATGTTCTCCTTGGGTCACAATACACTCAGTTCCCTCCTTTTTACATGTCCAACTATAAAGTACTGAAAAAAGAATGTGGTAAAATAGAAAAATATATGCCTTTTATAGAAAAAGCTATAAGAGTATTTGCCTAGTAGGAGTTCTAGATCCAATTATCCTAGGTCAGGTAGATAGGTCAAATCCCCACTTAGGATGACTTTTTGATAGTTTTTTTAGGCGGTCTATGCTGAAGTAGTTGGTTTATCGACTAGCTCAGAGACAATGCCAGGCCTATCCCTCATGGACTTCATCCTTTGATTTTTTAGGGGTAGGGTGGGAGTTGTGCTATGCTATATTGTGTACTTTATTTGAAGTAGCTTGATGCTCTTTATGATTTATATTTATGTAGATCAATTTGTATATTTGACAAGTTCAATCACCCTATCCCGTGGTTACCAATCAGAGCTCAATTTTAGAGTCGAGTTTAAAGTGCAAAAGTGTCTTGAGAGTCATAAAGGTAGCATTTTTTGTAAAAAAAAGGATCACGAATTAAGGGACTAGAGGTTTCCTAAATGCATTTCAATGCTAGGAATCCAATGTAGGTGTCTGTTTGTGGATTGGAGTACGTTTGACCCCCATTTAATGGCCACAAGGTTTGTGTGGGAGCTTTTGCTCAACCGCCAAGACCCACGGACCGCTTATTGTTTCAAGCGTTCCAAGCCGAGCACTAATGGCTACCTCTCACATAACCAACGCACCATCCATATCTACGGGTGTAGTGAGCTTACCTCCGTGCCATTCGAGTTACCTCCTCTCCCGTGCACTCCGGTAGCTCCACGATCCAAGTGCAAACTTCAAGCAAGCTCCATCCTCAAGCTCCACGCTCCAAGCTCCATTGCCGCGAGCAAGACAAGAGAAAAGAAGAGAATAGAAGAAGAGAGGAGAAGATGGAGAGCTTCTCCTCCTCGGTCCCTCACCCTCACACACTCACTCCCTCACACTCTCACACTCCCTCTCTCAAGCACAAGCTCAAGTAAGCAAGAAGAAGAAGAAGAAGACGAAGAGAGCTACTTTTGGCCACACACAAGAATGAGCTTCTCATTCTCTTTTCAACTTTATGTAAAAAACCCTAAATCCCTTTTGGACAGTCATCCCCTTTTCTCCTTTTTACATGGCCGGCCATAGCCTAGGCCCTTTTTCCCATTGTCCTTCTATCTTCCTAGCTTCCTTTCCACCGCCCATCTACATTTACAAATTGCACGGGTGAGAGCCCGGAGCTCTTTTACAAGATTTCAGGGTGCGCCTTTTTATTTTAAAATGCGCCTTTATCCTTTTGTATTTGCCTTGGCCTTTTAAGGTTGCCCTTGCACTTTTGGCATTTTCTCCTATTCTTTCTTCAGTCGGGATACCTTTTTCTGCCTTTGCCCTGCATCTCTTTTATTTCCTTTTGCTTTCTTCGTGTTGGTGTTAACATTACCCCCCTTCTAGACGAGTGCCAGTCCCATGGCACTCACCGTCGTAGGTAGTAGGCTGTAGCATGCACCGAAGATGTGGGTGACAAGGACGCCTGTGGTTTCCGTGGAGGAGTGTTGGTGGTGGTGTGGCAGAAGGTCCTGGGGGCCTGTTGGTGGCCAAGGTGGCTGGTGGAAGGTTGTTGGAGTTGGTGGTAGGGCTATTCTGTGTTGGGGGTTGCATTGATGGCCAGCATAAGTGTTGGTTTGTTGGGGATTCTGCACATGACGATTCTGTGCGGGCTTGTCGGATGGTAAGAGATAAGCATTCAGAGTTGAGTGTTGATGAAGAGCGAACAACACCTTATACTGCAATTGGAAAACCTCGCATGTGGTCTCTCCCTAAGGGTAGTGCTAGTCTTCTCTATTGTGCACAAGACATATTTTGATTAGTTTGGGAGATAGGTCGAACTCTAAGCAAGCCTGGAGTATTGTCCTGCACTTGAGGACCCAAACTGTAGATATACTTCGGTGCAGATATTATGTGAGTGCTTGTGCATACTTAGATATTACGTAATTAGAAGACCGCGGGCTAGTTTCTCATAACAATGCATGGATGAAGCAAAGTTGTCCATTTGGGGAAGAAGTCCACGTGAAGGTATATGAGACATCCTTGGCATTGTGACTGCACGACCTAGCACAATTGAATACAGGGACACCGTACTTTTCGTAGTTGGAAACTATTGGACTTGCTTGATGAGTACGGTGTACTTTTCATGGCCAATCGTATAGTGCTTATCACCACTGACTGCAATGGTACTAAGGCAGAGTGCAAGAGAGAATTGTGCAAGTGGGTCAGGGTGACAGATCTAACCATAGGCGAGACAAGCTCCCCAGGTGTGTCCTGCCCTTGATGTGCCCTGAACAATTGTGGGTGATGCTAAAGGGCTAGGGGACTAGGGACGGAGCCAGTCGAACAAGGTCACCGGATGTACCTAATTTGAGGACCCCTAGGTGCTGTGCTGTGCTCGTGGGTGCTTCTTATCTTTTCATTCGTTTCTTTTTCTTTTTTTTTCTTTTCTTTTCTTTTCTTCTTCTTCTTCTTCCGTTTTTTTTTTGGGAACTTGCCTGAGTACAACTATTACAATATGTTGAGGCTATCAGCCTTCCAACGGGTTGGAAAATATCAAGCTTCAAAGGCTCAGGAAATTGATATTATAGTGATGATTGTGCCCTAGCCTCGTTGTTAGAGAAGCAGTTGTCAAGATGGGGAGATACACTTGAGATATTGCAAACCTCCTCGCGACACACGCGATGTTGGTACGATTGAGGTAACGACTGCCGTGAGTCAACTATAGAGCTTGACCCAGAAAGGGAGCGTGGCCCACGAATGTGCTTTGGGCCATGCGATGTGGGCGGTTGGCAAGGGTGATTCATGCTTTCGGCAGTGTGGCTTTGTCGTGGCTCCTTGTGGGATCGATGGTCTTGCGGTGATCGGGCATTGAACACTTTCGCCCAAAGACCTGTCTCATCCTGCATTCACTTGTCGCTTCATGAGAGTACAATCTATAATAAACCAGTGCAATGCAAGGAGACATCACTTATCTGAATTCTATGGTGTTGACTTAAACATTTATCACCTGCGCTTGATTAGCTTGTTCTTTTGCTAAAGACGTGAAATATATTAAACGCAGATATGAAAAGTTCGTACAATTCGGGAACATGTCAACACTTAACCATTTAAAGACAAAAAGTCATGGCCAGGTAGCATTTGATAAGCCCTTTATACAACATGGGGCTACTCTATTTGTACGAGGCGGGGCGAGTCTGGGTGGCCGGGTGATTGGGGCGCTGCTGGTGTGGGGCTCCCGTGGGGTTGGGCAGGGAACATGTCGGTCGGGACATGAATGGTGTAGTCCCGGCCCGCTACTGTTTCCAGAATGTCTTTAAACAATTCATTAAATTATTCCCTTTTCCGAGCTGCTCTTTCTGTCCTTGAGCATCTGGGGCCCGAGCGTGAGTTGGGGGTTTGTGCCACTAGTGCTGCCACCTGTTGCACGTTTTGAGTCTCGACTTTCTTGACTCGAGGATTCTTCGGCCTTCGCCCTGGACAGTGTCGCTTAGGGCCTCGCTTCTTGGCATACCTCTTAAGGGTGGGCACATAGCGCTCCGGTGGAGGGGCGCGTGCCATATGCTCCCGTCGTTTGCGAAGAGCGTCTTTGCATGCCAGATGTCCATGGTTCTCCATGTGATCCATCAAAAAAGGAAGCCTGCAAGATGCAATCCAAGGGTTAGACCTAGATATAGGATACAACTGTTTGCATGGAAGGGATTTTAGTGTGGTTTATCAAGCATATATGACAAGAAGGGGAGGGGTGAGGCATGCGGTGTTTGTTGTAGAGGTATGGCCCCCATGCTGATATTCGCGTTGCCTCCAGTCATTAGCGGATATTAGTTTATGCTAAGTCGCGTGGGCTGGTTGTCGTGGAGTGGGACAGGACACATCCTCGAAAGGATAGACCAAAAAGGGAAGAAGGTGTATAGAAAGGGACTACACCCTGTCTACACCATCAGAGTTGTTGGTCAAGGCTTCCTATGGCGGCAATGTGGGTTGCATGCCCTTCACTTGGAGGTGGGGATGGTCACACGGCTTTTAAATGCATGATGAGAGGAGGACATGAGGAGCTTAGTTTATCTGACCCAACTCTTCTCCCTGCGCTTGACTATCATTACTTGTGTGTGTTGATATTGTTTATACACGGTGACACAAAAAGCAGTGTTTATTTATATACATATTTGTGAATCCATGTCACTTCACGAGGATAAGAACCAAGTGTAGAACTCGGGGTTGTACCGGAGCGTGGCACATGCATCTAGTATTCGCGGCAGCTTACTTAATACCGATAGATATTTTGCCACGTCGAGTAGCATGGAACCTTGACCGAGTCTACCGTACCCCGAATTTCAGTTAGCACTCGAAAGGAAGTTGGTGCTAGATAGGTTGGGTCCTTTTGAGACCGCCATTTGGCTAATCGCTCTTCTGAGACTGTCATGATCTGAGCCCCTAGTTCGGCCATTACAACGCGGCTTTCGCACCAACGCTGCTCAAATTGACTCTGGCCTGCTGACAGTCGCTTTAGTTGCTCTATGTCTATGAGATTCGATCGGCAGAGCATTTCATTGAACGTGATGGTTAAGCACAGCTCGTCAGCCTCCTCATCAGAGATGAGTCGCATGCGTTCATGTAGGAGCCTGTCGTAGTACTCGTTAAGATGTTCTTGCTCTTCCCATGATAGAGGAAAGGTCAAGTAATCTCCAAGTTGCTCCTTGGGGATTGTGCCCATGTCCGCAAGGACATAGACACGTGCGACCACTTTGAGCTTAGCATCCAACTCAATTAAGCATTCTGTGACACTTCTATGTTCAACGAGGGCTTGCTCAGTTGCTATCTCATGCAAAGTTCTAAGAGTTTCCTTAGGCTTTAGCATAGCTGGGGGCTCAGGCCTAGATGAGCAAGATTGGTCAATGCTAGGATTTCTTATGCTCTTGGGGTTCTCACGTTTCTCCTGAGGCTTTGCTGCTATTTTGTCATGGTTCTTCTCGGATGTGACTAGTATGACCTTGTCACCCTGTTGTGACAGCGTTGTATCCACTCTTAATTGATCAATGTAAGTTCTATTGTCAGTGGATAGAGTGTTGCAAGCAACTATTGATGGCAATGGTTGCTTTGGTTTTTCAGAGCACACGGGTGCGTCTGAGGGTTCACCGCTATTAGGAGAGGCATTAACGGGTTCATTGGTGGATGTACTCGATGCTTTATTCCCCAGTTCTCCATCGCTCTTGGTCTCAATGCTCTTGGGGTCCACAACCACCTGTGATTGTTGTTGCCTTCGTTGTTTTCTCCTCTTTTTCTTGGTCAATGAAGGTGCATCGCTCAATGACTCAGGACCCTGAACTAGGTCCATCGTTGATGTGCTTGGTTGGGCCTCAGCATTCTCTCTCTTTAGTGTGTCCTTATGGGACATAGCCGTGGCCTGCTGAATAGCCTTGTCAAGTTGAGTGGCTCGATGCGCCACCTCCTTGACCACATCTTTGAGAGGTTTCTCCTCAGGCCTTGGCTTTAGGTGCTTAGGAAGGGCTGGAGTTGTTAATGAAGTTGGTTGTGACACCTCCTCCACAGGTAAATTACTAAGGACACCGCCCGCAAGGGGTCTTGTCACGGCTAAGGGCTGCGACTGCTGTGATCCCTGATTGGAAGTAGTAGCAGCTAGTTTAGTGGGCTGGCCACCCTTGGTGGATTGCAGTGTCAAGTCCTTAGGGCAATTGGAAGTGGTCGTTGCTCTTAGAGCATTCACTTGTGTAGGCCGAGTATTAGTTGAGCTAGCCACCTTAGGTTGCATAGGCATATCCTTGGGCCGAGAGCCACAGATGGTGTCGTGTCTTGCCTCTTGGACATTTGGAAGCTTTGATGTAGGTCGAGATTGGGATTGAATAGCCGCACCTGACGAGTGTTGTGCTTCCTGTGTCCGTGTAGGGGAAGAGGGTGCAGGAGACTTAGGACTCCTAAGTGGCTTTGACACTGGCTGGAGATTTTCTCGTGGCTGTTAGATGATTGTGCTATTTGCTTTGTTGAGCGCTCAACCTTGCCCTGAGTAGTGTTGTACCTATGATGCTTGCTATCCTCTTGGGGAATCAAAGGCGCCTTGGGCACCAGCGGCTTCTGCGTATCTTCAACGATTACATCTGGCATCTGCTTGTCGAGCGCGGTAGGCCGAGGATCTACCCTCCGATTAGTCCCGTTTGGTTTCTTGATTTCGACCATGAGGGGCTCGGTTACTCCACTGTTGTTGACTCGAAACTTGGTTTTTCACTTAGATCTCCTCCTACGCTTCCTTGTTCTTGATACGAACTGGCCTTCAGTCGACCACAGAGGTTTAGCAAGGGGTTTTGGCACCCAAATCCATCGGTTTCCTGCATAATACCCTTGAGCCCGAAGCCATGTTTTGGATATCCATAATGGCGTTGTCCTAGCTCTCCCTCGATGCTTGTTTCGATAAGGCTTGGGCTTCTTTTGGGGTCTCCTACGATATTTGTATGTCCAACGCCTGTCCTTGGCATTGTCTCTTGACCTTCTTGGTTCAGGCATGGCCCCACTCACTGGCTCTCATTGTTCGATCTGTGCTTGTGTTAATTCTTCCAACAAGTCCTTGTTCTCGTTAATGGGCTTGACTGTTACGTTAGCACCTTCCTTGCCTTTCCCCCGAGGTTTGCCGAGGTCACCCTTGCTAAAGGTCCTGACTATCCTCACACCTCGTAATGTCAAGTGTATCCTCTGAGCTACGTAGTCCGCCTCACACTTTGTAGCCTTTTTGAAGGGCCTTCCTAGGAGGATTTCCTTTCCACCATTCTCGCTATTGGGAGGAACATAGAACAGGAGTGGCAAGCTTTCTGTTTCAATTGTTACAAGGATTCTGCACTTCCCTAGAAGTGCTTGTGGATGTTCCCCGTAAGGATTTAGAGTTGCATCAGTCGGTGTGAGCTCTGGTTGGCCTAGTAGGGTCCACGATTCATAGGTCAAGATATTAAAATATGCTCCTTCATCAATTAGAGCATCAATAGTATGCTCTCTTTTCGCGGTGAGTTTGACCCTAAGATAAGCAGGTGGTACTATGTCTTCATCTTTCAGGTTTTGGCTTGTAAATTTGAGCCTTCTGACAGATGCCCTTGAGTTCTCGACTGCACGAGCAGATGTGGATTCTCCACTACTGTCTTGGATCGTCAGTGCAGTGCTGTTCAAGGTACATCTCTCGTCAAGAGTGTCATGTCTAGTCGTCTTGGCATTTGTAGCTTGCTGATGTTGCATTTCGTTCTGACTAGACATGGTATGAACACAATGTCTTTGTGTTCTCGTGGTGTGGCATTTTTGCCCTTGATGGATAGATTGGCCCATTGATGTTCTAGGGTCTCTGTTTCTCTTTGTTCGGGTATGGGCTTTTGGTTGCTCTATTGCAAGTGAGGCTCCATGCTCGTGTAGAGCCATTTCTACACTCGGGTCCAATTTAAAGGGCCTGTCACAGCGCGTGTTTTCTCTCCAACCTACCCGAGGGAGGTATGGAGGGGGTAGAGCCCCCTCTACGGGGGTCCGGGGGGGAGGGGGCGGTCCCCCCGGCCTGCAGGGCCGTTACGATAGAAGCCATACACAATTTGGAGGACCGTTTATAGCCAAATTTGAACCACTTACTCCCAATTTCAGCCCGGTAATGGATCTATGATATGGTTTCGTCTCTATATGGTTTCTCGGTTAATTTCACTGTCTTCAGGTTAAAATTTGAGAAAATCTAAATTCGGCCTAACAGGTCTGAATTGCAGGGTCTGAGTGGGTCACTCGGATGGGCCGAGGCACATGGGCCAAGGGCTAAGTTCGGACGATTCGGGTGAATTCGGACGAGGTCACTCGGCCGGGCCGAGGCACTTGGGCCGAGGGCCGAATGTGGGACGTGGCCGAGGGCCGAATTCGAGTCTCGAACGGGTTTTTCCTCGGACGGTCCGAGGCTAGGGTTCGGCTAGGGTTTGGCCGAGTGGACCGGGTGGTCCGAGGGCCGAGTCTGGGCCTCGGACCAGAGTCGAGTGACTCGGACGCGCCGAACGCCGCGCATGTTTTTGCCGCAGCTCACAAAATTCGACATGCAGGGCGTTGGGGGTCTTCCCCCTTGTCGTGCAACTCTAGATTGATCCTACTACTGTAGGGGGAGGTGTAGAATTACCTGGGCTAGCCGAAGATCTCCCTGATGCCAAGATTGAAGCGGATCTTCTCGCCAAGCTTTCCTCTTCTCTCCTGCTCTCCTGAAACCCTGCAATGCACAATGTGGTCTTTCTTGCCACTTCTGGGCCTTATACCCTCTTCCAGGTATGGTATTGGCACCCCCAATAACTCATTTACCGACCTTAGGCATCACAAGTAAGTTTTTTACCACTTTTGCACGATTCTTGCCCTGTTTCTGCCCTGTTTTGCAACAGTAACCCTAATGCTTATTTTCTTTGTTTTTCTTTATTTTCTCCTACTCTAATGCATCCAAATTACAAAGTAAATACCTACACTACTCCATCTCACAACATAAATCTCAAGAAAAACAACAAACCTACTTGCCAAGGAGATCGAATACCATCTTTAACCCCCTCGCTTCTTACCTATCTCAAGCACCAGCTCGGGGCAAACCCTACTTTGATGCTCGATTCGAAGCGCGCAAGCGCTCAAGGCTTGAATCCGTTGGTCCTGGCAACGGAACCAAAATGTGGGAGCTTTCACTCAACCACCAAGACCCACGGACCGCTTATTGTTTCAAGCGTTCCAAGCCGAGCACTAATGGCTACCTCTCACATAACCGATGCACCATCCATATCTACGGGTGTAGTGAGCTTACCTTCGTGCCGTTTGAGTTACCTCCTCTCCCGCGCACTTCGGTAGCTCCACGATCCAAGTGCAAGCTCCATCCTCAAGCTCCATGCTCCAAGCTCCATTGCCGCGAGCAAGACAAGACAAGAGAAGAGAAGAGAAGAGAAGAAGAGAGGAGAAGATGGAGAGCTTCTCCTCCTCGGTCCCTCACCCTCACACACTCACTCCCTCACACTCTCACACTCCCTCTCTCAAGCACAAGCTCAAGCAAGCAAGAACAAGAATAAGAAGAAGAAGAAGAAGAAGACGAAGAGAGCTACTTTTGGCCACACACAAGAATGAGCTTCTCATTCTCTTTTCAACTTTATATACAAAACCCTAAATCTCTTTTGGGCGGTCATCCCCTTTTCCCCTTTTTACATGGCCGGCCATAGCCTAGGCCCTTTTTCCCATTGTCCTTCTATCTTCCTAGCTTCCTTTCCACCGCCCATCTACATTTACAAATTGCACGGGTGAGAGCCCGGCACTCTTTTACAAGATTTTAGGGTGCGTCTTTTTATTTTAAAATGCCCCTTTCCCCTTTTGTATTTGCCTTGGCCTTTTAAGGTTGCCCTTGCACTTTTGACCTTTTCTCCTATTCTTTCTTCAGTCGGGCTACCTTTTTCTGCCTTTGCCCTGCGTCTCTTTTATTTCCTTTTGCTTTCTTCGTGTTGGTGTTAACAGTTTGGCATTGTGAAGTAGCTACCTAATCTAAAAGCCACAAAGCAACTGACGGAGACCAACATAAGAGATTTTAATGCTAGGAAGTTGCTCATTCAATCAGATTGTGAATCAGAGATTGTTTGCTTCTTCATCCGGTCCAAAACCACTTGCGAGATAGTGTGAATATGAAGGAGTGAATTTGTTTTTTAAAGTCCTAAAGTAGCTAATGAAGATTAAAGAGAAAACAATCAAAAAAACTATGTGAGGAGGAAGGGGACAAAAAAAATTTTGTGCTCATTTTTTACCATTTTTGGAGATTTGTAATTGTTCAAATCATGTCTCCTCCTCCTCACCATAGATTCTTGCAATTCTTTACTTTAGATTTCTCTAGACTGCACATGATTTGGTGCAGCAAATGAAAAGATAGAAATTTAGTATTTCTCTCTCCTCTTTGTTATTTGCTCCTATGACTGCATGTGAGAGAGAGAGGGAGGGCGGAGGCGATGGATTCATGGTCGATGCAAGATGGATCGAATACACAATGGCTTGTAGATCAAGTGATTTGAATGCATTTAGCTAGAAAAGAGCATGAGTGGCTCCACTTTCTGAAATAGGATTCCTTGTGTATGTGGTTTATAGAGGGAGCAATCTTTCATTGAATTTTATGATCAATCTTTCATTCTTATTATGAAAAATGATTAAAATATTTGAATATGCTTGAATGTGTCTAAAATAATAAAATAATAAATAATTTTAAGTAATTCATAGAATAAAAATCAAAATCGTAAAACTTGCAATGCGAGATTTAATAGAAAAATGATAATTTCATGGACTTTTATGATTCAAATGGTGTTCTTATAGAGTTAAATGTAACGTTGAATCATAATCCACGTAAGCTTCATAAATATGAAAATTAGAAAAAATTGGCAATTAATATTAAAATAAATGATAAAAATTATTTAAAATATTTTTGATAAAATTTTAGTTTTTATGCATAAAAAATATTATAAATTAGGTATAAGTGTGTGGATGTACGATGAAGGTAGACCATGGGAATTTACCTCAATCTACCCCTATCTTTATGTAAAAATGTGTGTTTACCACTTTTCTACATGAAAAAAACGACATGAAATGTTCTCTTAAACCGATGCATGATTGCAAAACCAAAACAGTAGGAGAGAAGGGATTGTGAAAAAGTTTAGGGTTTAGGGTTTAGGGTGTAGGGTTTAATAGGTGGTCAGGAAGATCGATAGTGCCAATTTTTTGGAGAGGGTTTAGGGCATCTAGCAAGATTTTGTGGTTGGGGGATTCAAGTAACCTTTTCATCCAAGCTAGAATTAAGATATGGTGCCATATCCTTGTTACATCCAATGATGTCTTCTCCTTTGCCCTTGCTACATCCAATTATGTCTTTCCCTTTCCCTTTGCTATGCATAGAGGACATCTTGGGTATGATCTTCTTGAAAAGATTTCAAGGAAAACCAAGCTAGAATTGTGTTGGTTTTTTGTTGTCTTGGAGCTTGAGGAGGAACAAGAGAGGAGCTAGACACAATATTAGATACAATATTTTTTTATTTTTGTTGAAGATAAATAAGAAGTTCTATATTAGTACGTTGTTGGCTAACCTCAGTTAGATGCTCACTAAGATCATAGAGAGACCTACTTTACCAATTTGTGGCCATGTCTTGCTGAGAGTAATTACCTGAAGAAGGAATGATGAAGGAAACTCCAACTATTTCTATGTCTTGGACGCAGAAAGAGGCAGGTTGTGTCTGGATGACATTTAAGGTAGAGGAAGTGGAAGTAGAATCCATGATTTTTTGGCAATGGAGGCACTATCAACCTAGTGGTCTTCTGGAGCTCTTCATGTGTGCAAACATGAAGTCAAGTATGGAGTTTCTGCATGGCTGGGACGAAGGCCTTGGCTCAATTTGTTGTTGCTGTTGTTTTTCTTTTGAAGGTTGAGATATAGCATAATTGTTGGCAGAAATTTCTTTGATTGATGTAGGATTTGGAGGCAACATTTTATTTTTTAAAGTAATATTTACGTCCATGTTCCATTGTTTAGGAAATTGGAGTTCAAACCAATTGATGATTTGTGTCAGAGAGAGAACTAGGGAGAGAGGAAGAGGAGAGAGAAAGACTGCAGAGGAGAGAGAAAGAATGCAGGAAGAGAGAGAAATAGAGTGACGAGGAGAGAGAAAGACTAGAATTGGAGAGAGAAAGACAGGAAAGATGAAGAAGCCATGGAAGCTTGGAGCAAGAAGGGAGAGAAAGATTGTAAATGTATTGATATGTCAAAAGATGTGAAAAATTACAACTTCTCTCCTTATATACCAGTGTCAATGTGACATGGCATATTATTAGCATTCTAAGTATTCCCAGCTTCTTACAATCCATCCCTTCCCAAAAGTTTTTGTCCTCAAAAACAAACCTAGAAAGAGCTAAAGAAAAGATGGATAGAACAGAGTACTACTCTGTTTTACAGCTTTACAAATAGGGAATGAGTGAAGAATTATCATTACAAGGGCTGAATTTGAAGAACGGAAAGAGGACCCTGCTATATACATGATTTGAAGAACTTTAGAAGCCATTGGAGCCATAGAATCTTCAACAAATAGTTCCAGAAGAAAGTAGACATCTTGCTGAAATAACAGTCCCTGCTAGACCAAATCTGCCATAACTTTTGATAGAAGTGTCCAAATGAGATGTACCACATATCAAAACGAAGCTCTTGAAGAGTACTTTAAGCTCATGTAGATAGCTCAGTTCTGAAAATGAAGTACGACAAAAACTGTTCTAAAACAGCGTGCTGTCCTGAACCAGTCTGCACCAATACTAGCTCCATAAGCAATAGGCTTCAGCCACCAATGTATCCTTTAAGTATGGATACTCATCCAATATTGAATCAGGTCTCCAAGAAGCCTCTTCAGAGGGTAAACCTCTCCATTTAATCAAATATTCCACAATAGAACGTGATCGAAGCTTCTTTTCACGCTGACCTATAACAGCCTCTGGGATGTACTGAACAATACCATCTTCATCAATAGGTGGCAGCTCATCAACTAAATCCACTGGATCACCATAATAGGGCTTGAGCTGACTAACATGGAAGACGTTATGAATCTTTGTAGAAGAGGGAAGCTCTAGTCTGTATGCCAAATCTCCAATCCGCTTAAGGATCCTGTAAGGGCCATAGAATCTGTGGGCAAGCTTATTACTGGATCCATCTTTCAATGTAGAGTACTTGGATTTGGGCACCTTCAACAAAACTAGCTCTCCTTCCTGGAACTCTAAAGGCCTCCTCTTCTCATCAGCATACAACTTCATCTGATCTTGAGCCTTCCTTAGATTCACCTTGCATTGCTGAAGAAGGGTTTGCATTCTTTCCAACTCTTCCTTCCCATGAGGGTTGATCTTTTCATTAAAAATGACTGTGGGTAAGGGCACCTTGTAACCATACAAAGCCTCAAAGGGTGAAACTCCTATGCTCGCATGAGTGGAATTGTTATAAGCAAACTCAGCCAGGTGTAACCAAGAATCCCATGAGGTTTGGACATCATAGCAAAAATGGCGAAGATAAGTCTCCAACCATTTATTAACTCTCTCTATCTGTCCATCAGTTTGGGGATGATAAGCCGTAGATGGAGCCAACTTGGTACCCATAGATGTAAATACCGCTTGCCAAAAGTTACTCATAAACTTTGAGTCCCTATCATGGACAATCACCTGCGGTAATCCATGCAATCTGAAAATATGCTCCATAAACTGGTTGGCCACCTGAGAAGCAGTAAACTGAATTTTTGTTGGGATAAAATGAGCTGCTTTGGTGAGTCTGTCAACCACCACATAAATACTATTCCACCCCTTCTTGGTAGTAGGTAAGCCAGTGATAAAGTCCATAGTAATATGAGTCCATTTACCCGTAGGAATAGGCAATGGCTGCAACAAACCTCCTGGCTTATGGGTGCTATCCTTATTTTGCTGACAAGGCATACACTTCATAACGAAGTCCTTGACATCTTTCCACAGTCCTTTCCAATAAAAGCTCTTGCTGATCCTGTCATAAGTCTTGAAAACTCCCAAGTGTCTAGCTAAAGGCGAAGAATACAACTCCTCCATAATTTTTCGCTTGAAAGAAGAAGTAGAGGGAATAACAATCTTGCCCTTCCACCAAATAAGACCATTTTTAAGCTGGTAATGTGAGTTTTCTTCCATAAGACCTTGCTGTAATTTCTGAAATATTTGGCTAAATTCCTCATCTAAGAGATATGCCTCTTGTAGCTCTTCAATCCAATCACTATGTAATTCCGTCATGGCTGATACTTTGCAGGCCCACATACGAGAGAGAGAATCAGCCACTATGTTATCTTTGCCCCTTGTATGAGTGATGTCAAAGTCATAATTTTGTAATGTTGCTACCCATCGTCGTTTCTTTGGAGTAAGATTTGACTGAGTAAGGAAATACTTGAGTACGCGATGATCACTATGTACTCTGAATCGGCTGCCATATAAGTAATGGTGCCATTTCTTGATTGCATGCAGAATAGCCAACATTTCCTGATCATAAACATTCATGGCCATCTCCTTATCAGTAAGCTTACGGCTTTCAAATGCAATTACTCCATGCTCCTGAAGCAAAACAGCCCCAATGCCACGGCCACTAGCATCACACTGTATAGTAAACTCTTTAGAGAAATCCGGGCATACAAGAATAGGAGCAGTGGTAAGTAATTCCTTTAACTGGTTGAAGCTGCTATGTGCAAGAGCATCCCAAAAGAAAGCCTCTTTCTTCAACCTGTCAGTTAAAGGGGCTGCAATTGCCGCATAATGCTTTATAAATCTGCGATAGAATGAAGATAGACCAAGAAATCCTCTAAGAGAGGTAGTAGTAGTAGGCGTTGGCCAATCTTTTATGCATTGCACCTTCTTGAGATCAGCCTGTATTCCTTTTTCACTGACTATATGTCCCAAGTATTCCACTTCAGTCTGCATGAAAGAACACTTCTTCTCCTTAGCAAAAAGCCTATGATGTCTCAACACATCAAAAACCTTCCTCATATGCGACAAATGATCCTGAAAAGTCTTGCTGTAGATCAAAATGTCGTCGAAGAACACCAAGACAAACTGAAAGAGGAAAGGTTGTAGAATCTTATTCATCAGGCTTTGAAAGGTAGCTGGAGCGTTTGTAAGGCCGAATGGCATCACCAAGAAATGGTAGAGCCCACGATCAGTCCTAAAAGCAGTCTTGACCTCATCACCCTCTCTCATGCGAATCTGATGATACCCTGATCTCAAATCAATCTTCGTGAAGAATCGAGCCCCCTTAACCTCATCAAGCAAATCATCTATCCTGGTATAGGATACATGTTCTTCACTGTTATCTTATTAAGATCCCTGTAGTCAATGCACATTCTGAAAGATCCATCTTTCTTTTTGACTAACAGGACTGGGGATGCATACGGTGAAGAACTGGGTTCAATAAATCCCATTTCAAGAAGCTCTTTGATTTGCTTGGCTACTTCCTCTCGTTCACATTTTGATAGTCTGTAAGGTGGCTTATTGATTGTCTTTGAGTTGGGTTCCAAATCAATGGGGTGATCCACCGCTCTCTTAGGAGGCAATGAAGTAGGCACTTCAAATAAATCTCTATACTCCTCAAGAAGAGCTGTCAAGGCTAGATGGTTTGCTGAATTATTGGACTGATCCTGTGTTTCTTTGTTCAAATACAATACAAATATCTGTGAACGCTTCTTGTACTCTTTCTTGAGTTGTTGAATGGTGATAAGCTGAAAATCAGATCTACTAGGGATTCCCTGTAAACGGATGAGCTGTCCATTGGAGAAAAACTCCATATATAACTGTGAGAAATCCATAGTAATCCTGCCTAAGGTCATCAACCAGTCACAACCAAGTACAATATCTATGGGCCCCATTTCCAAAGTGATCAGGTTTACTTTGACTTCAAAATTTTCAGCCATCTGCAAAGAAACCTGTGGGCAAATCTGTGTGCTGATTTCCTCTTCACCATTAGCCACTTGTACTCTAATGGGCTGCTGTAAGTCGGTGGGAACACAATTCAACTTGTACATAATGGATTTATTGACAAAATTGTGGGTACTGCCACTATCTATCAGGATGAACACTGGCTTTCCACATATGCTTCCCTTCATACGAAGTGTATTAGGGTTCTTAGATCCCGTCCAAGCATCCATAGAGATAGAACAATTAGTGGCAGCAGGCAACTCATTACAAAATCCACCAGGATCAAATGGAATATCACCGCCTGGATCAAAAGGAAAAGAGTCAGATGGATCATAGAAGTACTCCTGTCCACCATCATCCTCGAAATCTTCATTTTCAGCATTGATTGTGACTGCATTAACTTCATCTATGTCATTTTCAAGGTCCTCAAGAACTAGCATACTCTGAATTTTTGGCTTGGCGTTTTTGTATACACACTTTGAAGCATGGTCAGGAGTATACTTTTCTCCACACTTGAAGCATAAGCCTTTGTCCTTTCTTTCCTTGTAAAGATCTATGGGAATATTTCTGGAATTTGTATTGGCTGAAGTAGACTTAGGCTTATTGTCACCTTGCTTAAATTCAACCTTTGGACTGTTTGCTGTCCTGAAATTGCTTTGAAGCCTAGAAGCATTAAATGGAGGATAAGTTGGTATCCGTAAGCTCCCACTAGGCATATGATTGATGCCATAATTGTTACCAACTTGCCCTTGCTTTAAAACAGTCCTTGGCTGTCCATAACTTGGCTGAAATGAAGACTCTTTCCTATACTTCCTTCCAAAGCGCTCTGCAAGCTCAATAGCCTTGAAAAGTGAAGTAGGATTCTGCGCCATAACATCAGTTGACAAGGATGGTTCTAAACCATACATGAACTTGTGTACCTTGGCCTCATATGATGTTTTCCACATACATGGTCAAGTTGAGGAATTGGTTTGTATATTCTCTTACACTTAGGCTCCTTTGTTCCAAGCCATACCATCTTCGTTCTAACTTCTCTTTTTCAAGAGGTGAAACAAAGACTTCAGCCATAAGTGCCTTGAAAGCTTCCCAATTCTCAATAAGTACATTCTCTTTCTTGATATACCTCCACCAAGTGTGAGCAAATCCTTCTAAGTGGAGGGAGGCAAAATGTATCTTCATATCATCAGTTTTAGGAAATATGTCGAAATAAGACTCCATCTTAGAAGTCCATTCCTCTAATTCTGATGGTGAAGATGACTGGCCATTGAATTTGGATAAAACAATTTTATCCTTAAATTCTCTATCATGGAAAGGTTGCTGTCCCAAAACTGGCTGATCGGAATTTCTAAGTACAGAACCCCCAAAATGAGATTGAAATCTTCCAACAGGTGGCTAAGAATTACCATGTAATCTTCCTGTTGGTAAAGCACCCCTAGAATGCTGAGTATGCAGTCCAAAAGCTTGAGTATTGGCTCCGTTCAAACTGCCCAAATAGTCATCATGCCTTTGTGAAGCTTCTCCCACTTCATATTGACTATTGGGAATGCCTCTTCTTCCTATGATCCCATCTCCATAACCATTTTGGTTGGATGGCTGAAGTGGGACTGAGGGGTCACTATTTGAACAAGCCTTCTCATTTGCTTCTTTTGATCCCTTTTGTGACTGCATGAGTTGAGAAAATTGTGCCATAAGTTGAGTATTAGATTCTACCAACTTATCAATGGAAGCATTGGTTCTGTTAGTTGATTCCATCATCTTCTCAACAGTAGACTTCGTTTGATCAAATGATAAAATCATATGCTCCATTGCTGTCAAAATAGTCTCATGACGTTCCTTATGTCTTAGTTCATGGGCACACAAAGAGTCATTGAGAATACTAATCTCTCCTTGTTGAGGCTCTTCAGGGTTCTCTTGAAGTGTACTTTCCATCATGGAATCCCTGATTTGCTGTGCATAGTCCTCCTGGACCTTATTTTTGCCTTTATGTCCTGCCATACTAGTGCGGTCCTGCAGTACCCCCTGTCAGTAAAACGGCTATAACTTTGGCTAGAAAACTCCGATTGAAAAACTTTTTTGTGTGAATCGAAGCTTACAATGCCCTCTTCGAGATGAGCTATAGCACGCTATAACAGGTTTAGGACAAAAAATTCTGTAACTGAATTTCAGAGTCTGAACTGTCCAGTCCTGCACCCTGTTTAGACCTGTAAGTGCCCTGTTTTGACCCTGTAATGCAAGAAAGTAACCTCAAATGGCTACCAAACCCTGCAAAGGGGTATATAGGACCTGTGGGTACCCTGTAGTACCTGCACCTGTACTTCAGTATCAAAGGGTGTACCTGTATCCACCTGTAAATACCATGTGGGTAACCTGAAAATGCCCTGTTTTACCCTGTTTTACTCCAGTAGGTACTTGAGTCGTTGGAAAGTCTTCAATCTTCAATTCTCCACTCGCTGTACCTGTGTGAGGGATAAAACGGCAGGACGGGCTCCCTACACGGGCTCCGAATCACCGGGAGGTGGGCAAAGTTCCCCCCGGCTCGGTTGGTTGCACCCCTTCGGGATCTTCGATAGTGAGGGAGGGTCACCTCTCTTTTGTCCCACTATCTCCCCCGGCATCCACCTTTTTCCTCGGTGGGAATATCAACATGGCAGAGGCTAGTGTGCTAAGCAATCAGCATGATATGCAATTGAAAAATATCCATTCAGCCTTTCATGAGATGCAATTGATTGAGATAAGAAAACTTGAGATGGGAGAAGGGTTTTACCTATGCAATTCAGTGACTCACTGATTGCTAGTACTTACCCTTTTACAATTTTCCAATTTAGGCAAAAGAGAATCAACCAATCAATTGGATTAGAGTAAACAAAGGAATCAATCAATGTATTCAGTCCATAAGATTCAAATGTTATGCTGAAATCTCAGATTGAGGCCTTTCATTCACTGATTGAAGCTAATATGCATTAGGCAAGCATTGCATTCTTGAATAGATGAATTCAAGCAAAGGTTGGCTGAGAATTTGATAAAAATGTTCAATTCTTTAATCTCTCAGTCAAATGGCTTAAGCTCAGCAATTGGATTAATGAGAGAGATTAAAAATTGAAGAGAAATACCTTGACATGGTGGCTGAAAATAACTTGCCAAATGCTTGATAGGGCTCCCGGTTGTCCAATGTTAGCAAAATAATCCATGAGGCTTGCTTATCTGATGGTTGAGACCAATCTTGAAGCTTCAAATGCTTGAAATTGAAGCATTAAACCTGTTTCCCCCAAATTTTTGCTCCATAGAAGCTCTTGATCTTCAATCTTAAGCCATCCCGTGCTTAATCCTTGCAATTTGTTGAAGAATCCTTGCTGAAATGATTCCACGGGCCAAAAGGATGAAGAATCTTCAAGAAATTGTCAAGAAATGGAAGCTTGGGCTGAAGCTTTCATGGCTGCCCATGGACTGTTCATGTAGGGTTTCAAGAGAGTGAAAAGCTGAGAAATATGGCTCTATTTTGGAGTAAACACACCAAAACCTTGAAGGAATCACTGCCAATGATGAATTAGAAGCACCATAGCTGAAGATTGGCTGAGAACTGAAGGAGAACAGAGCTGGAAAAATCAGCGCAAATTTCGGGCTACTGTCCAGGCCACGTGGCAGCTTCAACAGTGCATGAAATGGTGCTCTACTTGTTGCATTTGATGTCTAGAGTGCCATTATGCAAGCCATTGTTGATGGAGAGCAAAGATCAGTGAGAAAAGAAGAGATCTCAGCCAGCAAACTCCATGAAAGCTTGGGCAGAGCTTGAGGAAAGAGAAAAGGAAGACCTCTTTTGAAAAGTAACTGTAGTTTAGTCTCTAACTAAGCCCGGTTAACCATCCTTTACCCTAGTTACCTCCATTTTTGCATAAAATTTGATGATGTCCAGCCATTTAAGCCTTTACCCGCCATATCTGACCTTGGATATCTCCAGATGTAGTCATTTGCTAACTGTAGTTGTCCTGCAGCACTCCACTAGTCACTGTCTTGTACCATTTTTTGTCTGAAATTGGTTTTGAAATAGGAAAATAGGAGTGAAAATGGAAGAAAATAATGGATCAAAGACTGAAGCTCTGATACCACTTGTCAGAGAGAGAACTAGGGAGAGAGGAAGAGGAGAGAGAAAGACTGCAGAGGAGAGAGAAAGACTGCAGGAAGAGAGAGAAATAGAGTGACGAGGAGAGAGAAAGACTAGAATTGGAGAGAGAAAGACAGGAAAGATGAAGAAGCCATGGAAGCTTGGAGCAAGAAGGGAGAGAAAGATTGTAAATGTATTGATATGTCAAAAGATGTGAAAAATTACAACTTCTCTCCTTATATACCAGTGTCAATGTGACATGGCATATTATTAGCATTCTAAGTATTCCCAGCTTCTTACAATTTGGGGGGTAATCTCTCAGGTAGTAGCATCTATCTTCATGATTATGTTTTGTCCTTTGTCTTCAGGATCTAGTGAAAGTCCTTCAAAAACACTGGGTAAAGAAGAATTGACTAGACAAAGAACAACTCTATATTGGATTACTAAGTGCACACTTTCTGACTTCATTTCTAGACCTTGAGTTTGAAGTTTAAATGTAAGAATTTCAAAAAAGTATAGATCATCTCGAGATATAAGAAAATTGGGACAAAGTTCCATGTAGATTGGCCCATTGGATAGAGGAGACATTATTGCACCTATAAGCATGTTTTCTAGTGTTTTATGCATAGTATCTAGGACATCAGCTATAGCGGTAACAGGTAGACCTTTACAAAATAAGGGAACTAAACCTCCTATAGTAACATAGCCTAGATGCATATAATTGTAGCCTTTAGATTTTACTTTTTGGGAAAATTCTCGATATTTTTCAAGAGTTTAAGAAAGTGATTGTCTACCTAACTATCAGAGATAGTGAAATTATCCTTAACGACTTTGTTGCTAATTTCATTTCATCGATTGAAAGGGTGTTGTGTGCAAGAGACTAGTTCTTCTTTGAAAGAGCACGAGCAAGAGACATAGTCATCGGAATGGATGATCTTAGAATGCAAGAGAAGACATGGTCTTGAGTCAAAACGTCAATGCTACTACGGCCAACGGCAAACATATCAATAACGCCCTTTGATCCAAGTAGTTGTATTGCAAGCTTCTAGTACAAGATAGAGAAGGGTACATATAGTAGGTGGATATGGTGAATAATGATTACAAGAGTGTGGAAAATCAAAGAATGATTAGAAAAACGGATACCTTCCTTCATGTCTTGGTCCTCTTATATATAGGTTTGGGTAGCCTAGAGGTCAAGAAAGTCGAAGCCAACTAGCCTAGACAAAGGGTTTGTACATTAGAACCCCATGTGATTGAGGAAAAGGTGAATAGATATTAAAGGCTTTCACATGGCTACAGTAGTGTGGGTTGAAGGGTTTGCGCATGGCTATAGTAGTATTGTACAATGAGTTTTTATTTAGAAATTTCCTTTTCATGCCATTTGGAAAGACTCCTAGGAATTCGGCTTCAGGTGTGTCAAATTCACACTTAGTGGGGAAGAGTGCTAATCTTTCTATTTATAGTAGTTTGAAGAAGTCAAAGAGGTCTCTTGTGTGATTTTTTAAATTTTTTGAAAAGATGAGGATGTCATTAATGTAAGCCTAGAAAAGGGATAAAAATATAGTATCCACTCGTTGCTAACAAAGGGAAGGGAAGTTTTGATGTCAAAGGGGAGAACAACCCATTGGAAATGGCCTTGAGGTATAGAGAAGGCAGTTTTATACTTGTCAAATGGGGTAATTTTAAACTACCAAAACCTAAATTTTAAATCAAACTTAGAGAAAACTTGGGTGCCTTGGAGCCTTTTGATGAGATCATCTTTTAAAGACAAGGGATGTTTGTTTTCAATAAGGAACTTATTAAGAGGCTTGTAGTTAATTGATTACAAGCCTTTTCTTTCCTCATTTTTCTTTTGAATGTTTATTGACATAGAATGCTTGGCATGCCCATGGGCTTGAACTTTTTTCAATCAGACCTTATGAGAGAGGAGTGTTTTGATTTCATTTTGGCAAATTTGCATATCCTCAGGGCTCAGTCCTAAATGAGTGGCTTTTGTGGGAGTACTTTGGGGAAGCTCAGGAAAATATGTAAAATCTTTAGATTTTTTCCAAATTTGAAGAGAGCTATCTGAGGAAAATGTCATGATTTGATCCTTCCATTGCTAGAGTTGAGAAGCATAGAATTGCTTTTGTTGAAAAAACCATCTTTTGAACCTTATATCACAAGCATCGGTACATGTAGGAGTGATGAGGGATAGGGTTTTGGAGAAATGTTGAAGGAGAGGGGCATCAAAGGGTTCTCTTTTGAAGAAGAAAGAAACCTTTTGGTAATCAAATGTAATAGGCTTAAAGTGACTCATAACATCCATGCCAATAATTATGTCAAAACCTATAGATTTGATAAGACAAACTGTAAGGGAAACTTGTAAGTTACCAATTTGGTATCTTATCTTGGCCATTTTTTGAATGACTAGCCTTCTATTAGAGGCCAAGGATACACTAATTTCTTCTTCAAGTTGTTCAACCTTGTTGTGTGGCACATAGTGGTCTTCACATACTATCATGGAAGAGCCTATGTTTAACAAAGCATCCAATTGCATATGAGTATGTCGAGAAATAGAAAATTTGATAGGAACAAAGAGAGTTGGGCCTTGCAAATAGCCAAAATGTGGTGATCTTGGATTGCTAGTATCTGATTTTCATTTATGGATTTTTCTTTAGCTATAAGCTTTGCTAATTCTTTTCCCTATTTCTCTACTTGGACCATGAGAGTTTGTAGTGTTTGGGTAACTTGGGTAAGGTTGACCTCTTCTGTAGGCTTCATCAATTGTTTTTCAATATTCAAGGCAGTGGGAAGAGGCATTTTATCTTTTTTTGAGAAAGTAGATTCCTTAGCATCCTTGACAATTTGCTGGATAGTTCGAGATTTAGGGAACATTTTGAAGAGGTTAGTAGTAACAAAAGCATCTTCATCAAGAATAGTATTAGAACTTTCTCCATTAAGAAAAACAGTTTTTCTTTCTTTTGAAAGAAGTTTGGAGAAGTCGTCTTCCTTTTCCTAATCCGAATGGGTGGGGGAATGAGAAGATAAAGAGGAGGACCTTGGAAGGTTGGATGACATCAAATCATAATCAGAATGCCATTTGTAGGAAATACCTAAAGAGGGAGCTTTGATGAGTCATCCTCCAAATGGTTGTTTGCCTCCTCTATACATGTTACGTCCACGATGATGCCCATGTCTGTTTCTTTTGGAGGATTCTCCAAAATCATATTCTAGTGCATTGATAGTGTGGATGGTAGCTTCATCATGGGTGGAAGCATTAGTTTTGTGGGAAGAAGAAGAAGAAGTACCATCAGAATCAGATAAATGGGGACTACTTTGTTCATAATAATCTTACCCATCCTCAAGAGGAAGGTCAGATTACTGAAGTACCATCAGAATCAGATAAATGGGGACTACTCTGTTCATAATAATCATACCCATCCTCAAGAGGAAGGTCAGATTACTGAAGGGTATTGATCTTTTGTGGAAATTTTCTTTTATTAGGGAACTTATTTGGCCAATGATCTATTTGTCCACAAATAAAGCAAGAGTTAGGATTTTGTGAACGTTTTCTAAAAAGGGGCTTCCTGGAGGAGTGGATGTTAGAAAACAATTTCTTGGTTTTATATTTTTTATGAGTGTTGGATTTTCTGCAACTACAGCTTTGGTGGAGGCAGTCGAAAACTTTAGTATAGGTATTTTTTGTGCAAAACTCCATAGACGGGGATTGGGTTATCTTTAAGAACTTCTTTCCATTGATCTAAATGCACAGATCATCAATCACTTTGCGGACTATTTGGATAATCATTCCAAAAGAATGCTCATAAGTAAGTTGTTGTTGCTCCATTTTATCTAAGACCATCTTAGGAATAGGATTGGGGAGAGAATTCACAAAGAAACTCATTTTATTAACCTTATGTTCACCATTGAAGCGATATAGAAGATGTCTCATATAAATAACATATTCCTCTATCTTGTTGATGTTACACAATCAGGCCTAGTGGAAAGCTTGCATTGCATCTTGGGCTTCATCATAACCTGCTACCTACCCATTCAGAGATTAAGACCTCAAAGAATAACACACCAAGATTGTCATCTCTTTGATGGTAAACTTTGCATTAGCATCAAGGGATTCCCACCAATAGTGAAGGTCACTAGTGAAGCCATGAATAATATGATTGACATCATTTACTTGGGCAACTCATTGGTTTCTATGCAAATAACAAAAATAGCCAAAATTTTTATGAAAAAAATCTTCAATTTCCTTTTTTGAGAGATTATCGATGTTCCATAAGGGAAGATTACCGACTTTGTGTCGCTTGGGATTTTCTTCTGGCTTGGTTGGATCTTCTTTCATCATGTTAAGACAGGGAGTAGGAGGACAATCCCTAGTGTCAAAAGGACCCTCATTGAGAGTTCATTGTTGATAGCTTGGCCAATGAGTAAATGTTTCATTTTCTAAGGGAGGTGAATCTTGAGTGAGGTCAATGACAGAGGGATTTGCATTTGTAGAAGAGGTTTACGGGTTTTAAAGACTTTCAAAGTCTTTTTTTGAATTTACTAATTTAGTCCTTACCTTGAGTTCTTTCTGAACTGAAAGGAGACATTAGGGAGAAAATATTTTAGGAAATAAAATCATTTTTTAGATTTTTAAAAACTTTTATATTTTGGTAAGTAAATACATAAACATTTGTTAATAAGTCATTGTCGTGATATTCTCGTGGTCACATCAAATCTAGAAATCTAGGCCGCCATAAATGTGACAAAGATTGTCATAATGAAGATCTTACTCATCCTCATTAAAGTGAAAACTAATATTCAATTTGAATTTTGTTTGATGTTTGATTACTCCCCTCCATTCTCACTCTCTTCTTTTTTCCCCATCCTTACTAGTTTCTTCTTCATTTTCCTTCTTGTTTCTAATTTGCATACTTTTTCAATCCAATCTTCTAATCACATCCTTAGCTATGGATCATTCATCCAATGATCTCTGTAGCTCTAGTAAAAGGCCTTTGTATCATCTTCATATTGAGTTGGATAGTGAGTATGAACCAATAAGGAAGAGAACAAAACCCATTACTATTACAAAGTCTACGAAACATATAATCAAGTTTGAAGGAAAGAAGAATCTTGATCTTTGGTTAGATGGCAGGCTATATCCCAAAGATTCTAGCAAAATAGCACTCCACCTTTCTATAATAGCTCTTCATTATTGAGGTTTATTGGTGATGGTTATAATGGGTTTCTAGGCTATACACTTAACTTGGTTGCAGAAAAGGTTGTTCTCAAATTAGAGAACTGTATTTTATCAAAACATAACAATGAGTTACTGCAAAAGCTAGAAGGCTATCAAGGGAGGATCCATTTATTGGAGAAACGCATCAAATATTATCAATGAAAGCAAACTATTTTAGAACTTCAAAATTGACAAAAGGCTCTTAGAAATATTGACAGTCTCAGAAAAGGAGGTGGTGGTTGTAGTAAAAGAATCCAAGCAGCAATGTACATTTTTTTCCACTTTAAAAAATATGAAATATGACTTTGTTTATAATTAATTGTATTGATTTGTGATGTTGATTTTGTTTAGGTCTCCTTTTCAACGAAATGCAAGTGAAAGAGATTATTTGAAAGCACCTTAGTTTTATTATCATCTTCTTTCTTCAATGGTTTCAAAAGATAATTTGGAGAAGAAGGAATTTAAAAAGGCAAAGAAACAATGCTTGGAATCATTTATAAAGGATCTCTCTTTGGACATTGAGTTAGTGCAGAAGACACTAGATAATATTAGTATCAGTTGAGGTGCTTATATACAACTTTTCTAGCTTTTACAGTCAAATATGAAGCAAGGACAAGTATGTAATTGCATACATCCGATGCCATCTGTGATTAGAACTATTATGTCAAGAATCGCGTGGTGGGGGGACTTGCTCAAGATGCTGCGCCGAACACACGCAGAATGCACAAGGAGAAGCTCACTCAAGAGACAAGAAGAGAGATGGAGGCCAAAACATTTTCTTGCTGGTTTCTTCTTCTTCTTCCACACACTTTACAATGTACACAAAGTATAGATAAGATACAACATAAAGGAAAGTGGCCTACTAAGTCAAACAATGTATAATTGACTACACTAGTTGACTGGCGCTATAACTATGCCAGCTGTAAATAGGTGTAACAACTTGAATATAATAAGTAATGAGTCAGTGGCCATGTGAGAGTCATAATGACTACTGATGTGCTAAGTTTAGACTTGTGGACCCATCTAACCAGGCGGTCCATCATCAATGTCCGCATGTGTTGAGCTTGTCATCTCAACATAGTAGACAAAGAGTGAATAACAAAGTAATGGAGATTATGGGTGAGCCTTTCCATATCAAGGCTAGCTTCAAGGGCAAGAAAAAGGAATGTATTCAATTAATTTAACAATATTTTCCTTGACTTGCCCACCCTAAAATACTTAATGATTAGATTCTATGACTTGTCCTAGAAGAGGCATAAGAAGTTGCTAGATTTGTGGTTAAACTTGATGAAAGTGAGATTTTAAAATGTACAAAACTAGAGAGGGTCTTTATTACCTTGATGGATAGAGCACTTTCGTCAGATCATTACAATTACTCAATGTCATTTAGTGTTCAATCAGAACACAACATTTGGTGGCTAAGAGCATTCAAAGTAGATACAGAGGATTTTGATATATTGTATTGGGTTTTTCATTGAACACCAATACTTGATGTTATTAAGAGACAACAAGCAGGAGAAGAGCTATTTCTTGAAGGATTTGGGAACTATAAGATTGAGTGGCACATACCTGGTGACTTAAAGACACTTAAATCTATGTACAATGTATCAAAGGGAGCCAACTCTAAATCTCCTTGCCTATATTGCATGTCCCTAGCCATAAAGTTGAACTCAAGCAATTGGAATAGAGCTCGCTCTAGGCACAACAAGGATCCATAGTTTAAGCTAGAGTCCTAGATATTCCTTTAGTGAATGCCCATATCTGTACACTTCATGCACTTTATAGGATAATTGAAAAGCTTGTTCATCTTTATATAGGATTTGCATGGAAGCTGAAGCCAGCTAGAACAAATGTTATAACAAAGATTGAAAAAGTCTTATCTACAATCGGTTTGCATGGTGGTAATGTTGTTATTGAACCAAATCTTCAAAAGTCTAAGGATGGCAATTGTGTCCCCAAAAAGCAATTTATTGGTGAAGTGAAGGTTAGAAGGTTTCTAGACTTTTATGGGAGATTTGGCAACATAAAATCTAGGAATGGTGGCTCAACTATTAGATACAATCAATGGAAGTGCCTACATAATGCAAATAAGGATCATGATAATAATGGACAAGCTCAAAATAGAAAAGCCAATGTTTGGGAAACACTAGATAAAGTATTTTTTTATTGTGATAAAACAGAGTGAAATGATGATGATCTCAAAGACTTCAAAAAAAGTTAAACCTTTTTAAAAATGCAATAACAAAACCTTGGGGTAACCAACACTTTTGTGAGATGCCTCCTCCAACAAACTTGGAGGAGTCCTCTTAATAGTCGACTGCAATTCATATCCATACACCGCACCATCCTGTCTCCCCATGCAAAACCTTGGACTTAGTTGAACATGGGAATCTCAATTCTACTTCACAGAGGAAGCGTGGACAAGTCACCCCTAACAGTAATCTAATACTTGCCTAAGAAATACCAATTTGTAATTGATCAAAGGCAGGAGTGAGGTTAACACCGCACTTGGTTCAAAGAGAGTGAAAGATGGGGGAGAGTGTAACTCAATCCCCCTACCCATAAGGTAAATTCTCAATTCCGTCCCCCTAAAATGGTGTTAAACCTAGTAACTAGTTCCATCGTCAGTATTGGGAGGGTCACAATTTAATCAACTCTATCTAGTGTTGGAAAGTTACCTGACTTATCGGGTCCACCCCATAGGCATCCAATCATCAGGATCGAAGCCTCCCACTTTCCTCGATGGGGTTTGCTTAGTTTTCTAATTAGCAAAGTATACTACCACACTGTTTGGACATATAAAATTAGCTTCCTTTTATTACTTTGTTAAATTGGGTTCGTTAAATTCAATCTTTAGCACATAATGAACAATTCAAAAATTAGATACTTTATTTCACCATATCTCTGCGAAGTGGTATAAAAACCTCTTTCCGCAGAAAGACACTGTCCAGTCTAGGATAGGACCTTCCAATCCCTCAGGATTGGGCTATATGTGATTGCACTCGATCTGTGGTCAACAGGGAATTTACTGGCTCAGAGCCCCTCCAAGCTTCCCTGAGCCTCCAGAGCCGTCCTACATAACACGAACACTTACCACTCTGCCCTTTGCCCTCTCAGGTGCTCTAGTGATCAAAAAGCAAAAACACCTATCTCTCTTGAGAGCATAGGACCCCCCACCCTCATATGAGTTATTCCACACTCCACAGAGTGTTAAGGAGCATTGGGTTGGGGTCCCCAATGTCCCGAACCACCATAATCCTCAACTCATCCATTTGTGAAAGCACCGAATCATAAGAACCATAATCCATCATTCACAAATCCAATGTAATCATAACCATAAGACATTTTAACATAGTTGTCAATGCGATGCATGGAATCTATCCCCTCCATCAATTTTCGTGGTTCTTCCTAAAAAACAAATGATAATACTAACATGTTTTTGTAAATTTAAGTACGTTTAACTGATAGTAATCTATGTAACACACTAGCTTATCCCTCATTGGAAAATTATAGAATTAATAGCTTAAAAAGTAATCCTTTTTTTATGTACTAAACCTAATTATCTTCGTTTAACCATCCTTCATGATTACGATTTATGGCCGCATCCTCGATTCGTTGTGGGATGGATGGTTCTTTGGTTTGAATGGCTTTGGGGATAACCTCCGCTTGTGCTTCAATATCTTGTTGAGTTTCCTCAACAGCGGCCACTTCTTCGTATTGGGTCTCTGAGTGTGACCTCGCTCAGCATCTCGACATCTCTTGGGAGCCATGGAAGAAGTTGATGGATTCGAGTAGTGCTCCCGCATAGGTATGGAGAGAGAGAGAGAGAAAGGTTGCTGGTTGTAGTAGAGTTTTGTCGTGTCAACCAGCAGAGAGACTTCTGCACAGGTTGTTGTTGTGTCTATGTGTGTTTGTGTGTGTATCTGATGTGATGCTCTACCCCTGTTTATATAGTAACCCAAGGGGGGTAAAAGGAGGACGTTTTCTTTTTGAAGTTTTTTATTACATCATCGATGATAAAGAGGGACACTTTCTTTTAGCTTTTTTTATGACTTCAGGGAGGGGCTCCATTTTCGTAGTGCAAGGATACCAATTTAACAAATATATGGGGAGGGGGGTAAAGGGAGGACGTTTGTTTTTTAGCATTTTTTATGACATCATTGATGATAAAGAGGGAATGCTTTCTTTTAGCGTTTTTTACGACATCAAGGAGAGGCTCCATTTTCGTAGCACGAGAATACCAATTTAACAAATATATGGGGGAGCACAGCATGTCTCGTCGTTGACGGGTGACATCACTCCAAGACTCACGATTAATGCAGCGACCAAGGCATAGACCTTGGCATCTTGGCCTTGGTATACTTGGCTATGGGCTACGAAGGCTTCATTGACACTATTATCTGTGCATGAGAAGCTCCTACTAGCTTGTAGGAAAATCTTCATGAGAGGTCACCCATCCTGACAATGTTGTTACCCAAGTGCACTTAATTGCCAAGTGACTATCCACTAGGCTAGTTCTTTTTATTGTTCTATACTACAAACATAGTCTTAATAAGCTAGTCTTGGGAGGGTCTCCCAAGTCTTCCTTCCATGAAATAGCATATAATACCTCATTAATAATAACAATTATCTTCATAATGAGAGTTAGTTTCATAATTAGAGTTAGTTTTTAAAAATGTGCAACATAAATCAATTTTCTTTAGAATGTATATGCACATTAAAATAAACTACGTAATGGGGACATTACATTCTTCCCTCCGTAGAGAAATCGAGATGTCCTCATCTGGAGAGAAACTAGGCGTATTCTTTTATAAGGTTTACCTCATCGACCTAAGTGGCATCCTCTTGAGGATAATCCTTCCAACTTTTTGTACTTCCCCAAGGATAATGAGCTCTTGTCGGGCCTTACCCTTAGAAACACCATGTCACCTTCCTTGAATGTTCTTATGGATCTTTCAAAATCTGCATAGGACTTTTGCCGAACTTGAGCAGCTTGGATGTCATGTTGGATCAATTAGATTTTTTGGTCCATCTCTTCAAGCATAGCCTTAGAAGCATCTACCTTGAGAGTGGGATGTGAGAAGTTTAGAGGTGTACGACATTCTTGCCCATACAAGGCTTGAAATGGCGACATCTTGATTATTTGTTGAAAGACAGCGTGATAAGAAAACTCTACCAAAGGTAAATGTTCAATCTACCATTTCGGTTCTTTGCCACAATAAGACCTTTTTAGAATATCTTCAATGGTCTGGTTCACCCTCTCAGTTTGGCCATCATTTTGAGAATGATAAGCAGTACTGAAGCATAACTATGTTCCAATTGCTTGGAATAGGCAAGTCCAAAACTTAGAGATGAACATGGAGTTTTGGTCATTGATTATGCTCTTTGTCAATCCATGTAACCTAAATACTTCTTTGATAAAGACTCGAGCAATGTCAGATGAATTATAGGTTGTTTTGACTGGGATCAAGTGTACAAATTTTGTCAATCTATCAGCCACTACCATGATGGAATCATATCCACCAATAGCAGTAGGTAATCCAACAACAAAGTCCATACTTATTGACTCTCATTTCATGTTAAGACTTTAAGCTCAGCTCTACTATCTTTAGGTTGTGTGTAACCGACACTTAGCTTTGTCCAAATATACCACATGCGAACATTAAATAAGTCGGTGACAGTAGACTTAGTTGGTACTTGGTGTGAATGGTCTTATAGACCTTAGTGTGTTGTATTCACTTTAGCTATATGGGTTATGGAATATGAAGTAAAGAAGAAGAGAGCATACGACTCCTCTTAGTTGCTCCAACCCTTCTCTCTCTCTCTCTCTCTCTCTCTCTCTCTCTCTCTCTCTCTCTCTCTCTCTCTCTCTCTCTCTCTCTCTCTCTCTCTCTCTCTTTCAACATGGTATCAGAGCCATGCTAGGTGGGCTCTCTGGAGGAGTAGGAGGAAATGAAGAATACCTGAAGAAAGTGAAGATCTAGGAATCTCTAAAGACAAATAGCTATCATTGGTTCTTGAAAGGTATGCATTGAGACATTGAGTTTGCCATTGCTCAAGCATTGTCTGTGGCTTGCCTGGGAGTGCACCAAGGCTCCATTGAGCATGCAAAAGTTGTCAATGAGCACCATGTGCTGCTAGTCTACTACAAATACATCTTATCAAGCAGCGTGAAGTGTGCATATTGTAGGCTGAACCTTATTGATTGCAAAGACACCAAAGTGGCTACCAAGTGGTTAAATGCTAGCCCATACTCTTTGAAAGGTGCTTGAAGACTGTTGTATGCAAATTCTCTAGAGAGGGCTCAGTTATGAGCTGAAACATGAATGTACAGATATGAAATTCAGTCTTGAACTATTGGTAATAGAGGATACATAGCATATATGTTGCCTTGACATGATCTTGGAGCTCTATGTCATGCTCAGAAAGCATCATTGAAGCATAGGTATATGCAAGAAGAACATATGCACTTGTTCTTATGCCTTGGAGCTAAATTTTGGAGGTCACAAAATTTAGATTTGGGAGCCTTTTACAGGCTAAAAACTATCATGAATATGTGGACATCAAGCATTGTTTACACCGGAAGCACTACATGACATTAATTGGTCCCTATCAAATGTATGACTTGGGATATGTCTGGGAATGTTTGGAGCATTAGGACAAGCATTGAATGCTATTGAAAACTAAAGTTTGGAGCTGAAAACAAATGCATTTAAAGTATCTTGGATGGTTACAAGCACGGAATGTAGTCCATGATATTGCTTCTTGAAGATGGAGTTTAGGGATGCTGGTATTGTCATGTATTGACCCCGACATACTGAAGCAAGTGTATGAAGTGATTTGAAGACATTTTGGAGCTGGATAACTTTGTTTTGCTAAGTATTTTGTATTGCAACCTATGAACTGGATTTTTTACACTTGTACTTGTTGGTTATGCACTTATTTGTGCCCGTATGGTCATATTTGGACTGCTACATATACCAACAAATGTCTATGAAGTTTTGAAGTATGTATGACATGTATACATCTCTATTTTGGTTGTGAAAGAACTGTTGGTCATTTACAGCTTGTAGATTTCAGAATACATCTATATCTAATAGTAGAGAGGTTGAATGTCATAAAGTTTATAGCAGCTACATGATTTATGTATTGATTGATGTACCTACATCCTATATCACTTGGTTGTGAATGTCTTTGATAAGTTAATGGACTGAAATACACTGATTTGAATAGAGGTTGATGCTAAAAAATTGTCATTACATTGGAAGGTTGAAAGTGATCAGTTAAGAAGTCTTGGTTTTTGTAGGCAGTCAAGCATTGTTTGCAACATGGCAAATGCAGACATAACCAATAATATAACCCAGATAGTGGGGGAAAAGCTTCAAAGTAACAATTATGCCATATGGAAGTTTTGCATAGAGAACTTCTTGATAGGTAAAGGATACTAGGAGTTGGTGACTGGAGCAAAAGCTAAACCTGAGCTCCCAAAGAGGCCTATAGCTGATCAAAGATGAGCACACTGAGTTTGGACAGAAAGAGCTCTTAGGGTTTTACATTTGCTATCTGTATGTATCTCGGATGCTATGGTGATGCAGATCATGAATTGCAAATCACCAGAAGATGCACGGAACATTCTGATCAGATATTATGGCACAACTACAAGTGCTAGGAAGATACAGTTAAAGCAAAAATTTAACAACATGGATAGAAAAGGCAAATCTATACATGATTATGTCATAGAGATTAAGACCATTGTAAATCAACTGGCATCCATTGGCACACAAGTTGCATTAGGAAAAAAATGAACTCACAAATGGGCCCTTAAAAATAATATAGTTTAAGATGTGGGCCTTTTGGATTGTCCAATAGGAAGGCTAGATGTTGACATCCATGGAGGGTGAATCTTGTCTCTCCAAATCTTGGGTTTTCTATTTAAAAAATGGGTAGTGGGGGATTAAAAAAAGGGAGAATGAATAGTACACAAATTTTGAGTTTCTCTCACCTCCTATTTCTCTCCTTTTTTTGGAGAATTTTCAATTTCAAAAATTTTTCCCCTCACAAAATCAGTTTGACCCAAAAGTTGAGCAACATACCACTTTCCCTCTCTTCTCTATACTCGTGAATTTTTGTCTCCATTGAAGCTCCCTGCTAAGAGTAATTAGGGTTTTAAGCATTCTGCTTACCTCTACACTTTCTTCTCCACGCAACTCCAAATTTTGGGCAAAACACAGGTGCCCATATCTCTTTGCATTTTCTCTTGTTTGCTATTTTTTCAATAGGGTTTGATGTCATTTCTTACTGTTGTTATTGTTTTATTGCAGAGGTTGTTTGGGGTAGGAGACAGAGGTGCTCATCTCCCTCTCCTTTCTTTCCACCCTCTCTCTATGTGTTGTTTCTCTTTTATGTTGTGTTTTCAATAGAATTTGATGTTGGTTATAATTGTTGTTTTATTGCGGAGTTTATTTGGAGCAAGAGGCAAAGGTGTTAATCTCTCTCTCTATTTGGTTTTTTTTTTGCTGATATCTTTTCAATACAACACAATGTTAGTTCTAACCCTTGTTATTGTTTTGTTGCAGAGATCATTTGGGTGACATTGCATAAGTTCTTATCTCTCTCTCCCTCTCTCTTTCTCTGTCTATGTTTCCTCTTTTCTACTGTTTTTTCAATATACCTTCATGTAAATACTAACACTTGCAAAATTGTCTTTTGTAAAGATCAATTTGGGCAAGATTGGATAGGTGCTCATTTCTTTCTCTCTCTCGCATACTCACACAAACTCTCTCTTTCTTCCTCTCTGCATTATCCCTTTTCTACTATCTTTACAATAGGGTTTGATGCTAGTTCTAACTTAAGGATCAATTGTTGTTGCAGCACTTAACACAAGGTAGAGCAAAGATTCTGTAGCTCAATTTACAGGTAAATCTACCATATTTTGTGGTGCCAAAATTTATTCATTTGATTAGTGACTTTTATATTTGATGGGATTTATGTTTTCTTATGTCCATCATTTGCAATGGGTTTTGATTAGCAATGATTCAATCTTATCTTCAGCAAATCAGCTTATAGGTAAATTGGCCCTGTTTTGTATTGATTCTATTCATGCAATTATCTAGATATTTTTTGCTAAAAGGGATTCATGCAAGTATTTTTGTTAAAAGGGATTCATGCAGGTGTTTTTTTGTACATGTAGGTATTGTACAAGGTTTAGGCGAAGCATATAATTCTCCATCAACAATTTTGATGTGGTGAGTGATTCCTTTGTGCTGGATGATATGGATCTGCTGGAAGTCGATGGTTCAAAAATCCTCTGCTTTATTAGTCATATGTGTCCATTTGGATCTCCGTGCCAATTGGCAATGATCCATGAAACTCTTGTATCATATTATCCATATAACACACAATGTGTTGAGTCTTAGAATATCTCAGTTGTCAATCCAATGTGCCTATTAAGATTTGCATGCCATGCGGTTGCTATCCTTGTAACAACTACTCTATAATACCCACATTTCATACAATGTATTGAGTAAAATCAGACTCCTCTTCATTATAATAAAATTTATTTTGGTGAAATTCTCTGAGTATTCTTGTGCTATTCTTTTCATTATATTTCATGTAAATGATATGATTAAAGTGATGTTTTGAAATTAAATCTATACTTTGTGTTGATGTATATATCCACATGCCTTTCAATATCGATGTTTATGTCTATTCAAAAAAGTGTAAACATCTCTTAATGCCATGTTGATTTGTATGGCATATTGCTGATTATTGGACAGACTTAAAATGCTTATTATTTAGGGGTTAATACATACTTCTTTACATCTAATGCGTAGGTTATAATGCTTGAGAGAAGAACAAGCATTCTGTTGATAGAAGTACGTAATAGAAAAGATGAAGAAGGGAATTGGATCACTAATACGTATCATTGCTCGTCTTGGGTACATATGCGTCCAAGTATCAAGGGAGCTTTCAGGGTGAAAGCATCTACAATTGCAGATGTATCAAAGCACTGGAAGGGTAAAATTTTAGCTCTCAGACAAAGGAATGTTGATTCTCACCTTGTAACAGAGGCGTTTGTACAACATGTATTCATGCAAAAACAAATACATATTGCGCCCATTGTGCCCTTTCAACGAAACATTACAAACAGTAAATATTTGCAACTCATTGAGAATGAGAAATTTCATTATACTTATGTAACAACTTGTCTTGTATTTATAGAAGTATACCCTTCAGATTGCTGTGAGTGGCAAAATGTTGAGAGTTTCACTGGTTCTTTTAAGTGTTACCGCCTCGAAATTGGTAGATTGCTCTTTGAGGGGTGTACAACTAAGCAACTCGCAGAGGACCTTCTTTTTTTCTATGACTCCAAGTACATGTTACCCAAGGGGAGTCGAGAATATGGAACCCTTGAGTCTATGCACATATCGAATCTCAATAGCATAGAATGGCCATTGTGTAATAGCAACATTTTGCACATGTGTAGCACAAAAATTTCAGCAGACATATTGAAATCTATGAAGCCAAGCACTGGCTCAAAGAAAGTCCATCTAAGCTGGTTCATACCAATTGCAATTTTTGCACACATGTCCAAGGAATGTAAGGATTTGAGACGTACCAAAAGCACGTACGTCATAAAAAATACATCAGAGGATTATGTAACAAGGATTTTGGGAAAAACTTAGACATAAAAAATAACTCACAGTCCTGACACAATGGAGTGTCGAGTCACAACAAGGGACATGGCTTTCAGGTAAAAAATTTCTCTCTTAGTTGACTATTATCTTACTTTGGGATGAATCGGCTAACTTTCCTTTCCAATTACAGGTACTTTGTCACACGAAAAACTTTATGCCTAGTGTTCAAGTATCGTAGATGGAGGATGCTCAAGGGTAAATGGTTGTGCCTTGATCAAGACATGCGTGAAAGTGCAGCTGTGGATGTTACTGTAATTTGTGAGGGCCGTGAGTCCCAAGTGTTGCAAATGGAGGATGATTGGCCCTTGAGTATAATGCACCAGGAAATTACAATGTTAATGTAGAATCCACCTATTAGCTTCTATTTTAAACTAGATGGTAGGAAAATTCGAAGCTAAGCTGAGGATATTGTTACCACCAGAAAGTGTGTGGCTCCACATATTTTAGAAATTGTAGAGTCTCCCTAAAAATCCCAACACCACAAGTTGTAATATCCAACACTTGTAAATTTTTGGATTTTTTTTGCCAATAGAATATTGTCACTTACAAACTTGTAATATTTAAAAATTATGGTATTTATACAAAATTATACACTTGTTATACACTTTCCACATCAACACATTTACATATGCATGTAAACTTTACAAAGATGTAAGTAAAGCCATAACTAAATATCATATGCGAACAACCCTTAATGGTTTAAAACTTAAGGTTTTTAAGGTAGAACTAGTTTAGTTCTTGTTTCATTGTTTCATTTCACACTTTCTCTCTTTATCTCTTTATATCCATCACATCCCTTCTACCTACTACGATGGATGCTCGCGCACACTTTGATGAGTGGATCCACGAGACTATCTTTGCCAACCAGGGTGATGAGATATTCTAGGTTTTCTCTAAGAACTTTAACCTTTAAAGTGTGCTCTCATTGCTGGATCCCCCCCTTTAGGTTTTGGAAGACTTTGTGAGCACCATTGCTACATGCACATACTCCATCGAGGGATCCGACATGACTTGGGTGCCTCTAGAATAGCTCATGGTATTTCAAGCAGGGAAGAATCACCAAAAGTGGTGAATAGGTGTCTGGCCCATGTGGATCCTTCGAATAGAGTATGCACTGTTCCCATTGGGAAGTGCACCAGGTACATCACCTTTGGATCTCGTGGAGTGTGATTGCACATTGGCAATTTTCCTCCTTGCATTGGATACACCCCTAGAGGAGGAGAGCAATGAAGATACAACTCCACAGGTTGTTTCTATCACATACACGGGAGAAGAACTGATTGAAGAGCTCATAAATGTTGAAGAGGAACATCAAGTGGTGACAGAGCAAGGGTTGGCTCTCATGGTGCCATCTTCTTTAGAACAGCCACAAGTCGACAAACCCAACCTTGCCTCTTTGACACCCATTGAAGTAGATGGTGTACAATACTTACTTCTATCAGATGTATTGCAATACTTGATAATGAAGGAAGAAGAGTTATTTTCTATCCTAGTCAGGGATTCAATGGAAGACCTGATCGATTATGATTACATGGATGTGCATCCAACAATGGTAGATATTGAAAGATATGATGGCACAAGCTTAGATAATGTGAGTGCGATCATAGCAGCATAGGAGAAAGTTGCCCCAGATGTCAGACTTCGGACAAGGTAGCTGCAGGCATCATTTTTGGCCAAGATTTCACCGGTGGACTTCGGGGGACCCGACGCACCCTACCATCAAGTTTCATTGCTTTTTGATAACTCTAGGTTAGTCGCTAAATATATTATTTGATTTGACTTTTTCATTCAAGACATATTGTATATAGATGAGTTTGCATCAAGGCAAGGAGGAGCTCGACATGTGGATCGACGCAAGGATTCAGCTCTTAAGGAGTATATCGGTAACCTTGTTTGCAGATTTAGTGGTCTTCCATAAGAAGTGCTCACCAGGAGGGCAAGAAATAATCATGAAAATTTGAGCTTTGACCAAGTTTGGACCTTTTCGAGTGATACCTGTGACATCTAGCTTGGAGAAGGTGGTGCTAATCAAGCTTTCAAAGCTTCATTACTTGTTTGACCAAACACGGGGTGGAGCAATGTGTGTGCTTGTGACGTTAAGCGACCTCGCTAAAGTGTCGAATCCGCTTCTCCTGGAGAAAGAGCTGAAGGGGGAGCACATCATTTTTGAAGCAAAGAAGGAACTTATATTTTCATCGGAAGCTAGCCCCTCCTCTCCACCGATGAAAAAGCCAAGGAACAATTGAGAGTTCTTGTTGGCTATCGACTATTTGTATCTACCATCACTAACAACCATCACATGTATTTTTCTTGATGAATATAAGATACTTTACTTTGTCTCTACAAATAAATATTTATTAAATAAATGTGTGGTTCGTATAATGTGAATGATGCATCCGCATATATTAACATAATCTAGAGTTGTGCATAAGCAATAATGTAACTTGTATCCATACATATTACTACTTTTGATGCGTTCGTATGCTAAACAAAAATTAAGAGTCATGTGTTTCAAGAAACAAAATAAAACAACTTTACTCAATTATTTGAATTTAGTACACATTGCATGAGATATTATCTTCATTGTTAAACACCATCTTGCGAAGAAAGGGAGCCAATTTGTTAAGACTTATCCAAACCTTAGCTTTGGCCAATCTTGTTGTTCCTCCATTACTTCGATCAGGAACTGCAAAATGTAACTTTTTCCACCCATCGTAGTCCTGTGGCCTACGAACCATGACATTCCCTTTCTCATTGATGGGTATTGAGAGAAACTTCCTAGCCTTTGCTCCTCCAAAGCAAGGCTTTTTTGGCAAGTTACCAGATTTTCCTGATCTCTTCTCATCTTTTTCAATCGTCACTTGATGCTTGTGTAGCCCAATTTCTGATAGCACTCACTCCATATTCCTACACGTTGCTCCAACCTCACCCTCACCAAGCTTCTCTTTCTGAGCTACCTTACATGCTTTGATACGTCGCTTCCACTGGCCACTATTCACAATTAACTGATTGATTGGCTTCTTCTTTCATTTGCGCTCCTGTGTTAGCTTGATGTTGATAATCTTTCTCAAGTCTTCCAATTGTGCCTTTGCCTCCTCATATGAGATACCAATGTCATGGATAGTGTCCTGCATTGAAATAATTTGATTGTTTTGCTGAATTACAGTGTCATTCAGTTGTACCACTAGTCCTATGAGCTATTGTATATGAAGTTGATGTGCATCGATCACATCATGGCAAATTTTTATGGTTGCTTGGCAAGTTATAAATACTTTGAACGCTTGATCATTGAGCTGCCTAGTATAACCAAGTAACCCATTTTCACCCTCGCACACATACTTTAGCAAATTTATGATTCTTGAGAAAGTTGGAGGTCTATTGTTTAAGGGGTTAATTGGGTAGATTCCCCCATCAACCCACAAATCCACATGTTTCAATCCCATTTGCATGTAACTCTGCAAAACTTGAGGGTTGACACTGGTACGCTGGGTTCTTTTGAATAATGGGGCATATTCAATCTCTACCTCAATATACAGCTCATTCTTTCCTGTATTCGTTTTACTATTAATAGAAACGGGGAGCCTACTTGGTTGTCACAAGAGGTAGAGTGGAGATGCACAGGAGGCACACAAAGGTGCCAAGGGAAAGGAGGGTGTAAGTAATTCACTATGTTAATGAAGGTTGCATAAACACAGAGAAGAGGTCACAATAGAGCCATGAGAGAGTATAGATATGGGGGGAAATAGCTCAGAGGGTAGGGATGTCCAAGACTTTTCATATTTTAGATATTTCTATTTTGCCTCCAAAAACATTTCCAAAAAACATGAAATTCGACCAGTTGGTTTGTTTTTTGACTAGAAGCTAGGATATAAAAAATTCTCAAAATATCCTAAAAGGAACTTCCAAAATTTCATTTTCCTTGTTCTCGATTAAAAAATCAATTACCTCATATCTACTAATCATTTTGCATTGAAAACGAAGCACCATACTCGCATAACTAACTCCTTTTTTAATATAAAATTTGGTTGAAAAAGACTTCTTGAATGAGGAGAGAGAAGGAATCTGAGTATATCTTTGTAGATAATATAAAAAAGGCAAAACGAGATTGCAAAAGTGGAGAGAGGAGGATTATTTTACTATTCTTCTCTCCTCTTTTTCTTGTTTTAAGGAGGAGAGAGGGGGGGCTAAAAGGCCCATTTGTGAGTTCATTTTTTTCCTAATGCGGATGAAGACATGGTTGCAGTGACATTAAATGGTTTGGGATTTGAATATAAGTCATTTGATACTTCCATTTTTGTGTGGGATAAAATGCCAAATTTCAATGAGCTTGTTGCATTGCTCATTCATGAAGAGGTTAAACTGGGATTGGTGCTATAGGCTCTAGCAGTTCCAAGAGCAAGGATGTTGTCTTTTATTTGAATCAACGTGGTCGTGGTAGTCGTGGTAGAGGTTATGGCTCTGGTAGAGGAGGCCAACAAAATGTATCTTATGGTAATAATAACTAGCAAGGTTCAAATGCAAGACGAGGTGGAAATTTTAGAGGCAGGGGGAGATCTAGCGCTAGAGGTAGAGGCTCCTAGTAGCAGCAGCATCCATCTGACAATCCTAATAAGGATAAGGATTGTCACTATTGTGGAAAGTATGGTGTCGTAATGTTATGAGGACACGGTGTGAAAAAGTATGGAATGCATCATCATCCGACTTTCTTATTAATGTAGAGAGTCAATGTGATCTGAGTCATTAGTGCTAGTGTCCGTGGCATGGATTATCCAAAAATACTAGATTTTTGGATAATTTCAACATATTTTTTATATTATTTATGATAAAAATCTGAAAAAATGAGAAAATCTTCTAGATTAGGATGGCATGCAAAAAGAAAGTTGCTTTTTCAGTCAGTTATGAGATTTTTCATAAAAAAGACAGGTTGACGAAATTGGGCATGTTGCGATCGCTATAAACATGCTGAAAACTGCAGATTGAACTGAAAGAATAAGAAGGAGTATTCTGGGAGATCCGTGATCAGATGTCCTGAAGTTTTGCCCCTCTTTTGGAGCCAACGGAGCCATCAGATTTGGGTTCCGAGTAGCAGAGAAGGAGCTATAATTTTTATGCACGTTTTGTTTTACGAAGAAGTTTAGGAGATCTAATGCCTGGAGATTGCTTCTGAGTAGTGCGAAGATTCCAGGTTCTTTCAATACATATTGATTCAATTCATTGTGCTTTGTCTTTGTAGTGTTTACCACTTGGATATTCTCTATCTTCTCTTCCATCTCCTATCTCTACTTCCTTCTACTTCTGATCCTCGATGGATTCAACCTTTCGACAAAAACCCCTCCGACAATGGTCATATTGCCAAGGACTATTGGAAGAAGCAAGGCAATCAAAGAGGCCAACAGCATGGACATTATGCATTGTCAAGTTAGGCAGAAGATGCATCAAGGGATAGATTGTTTGCCATGACATATGTGAAAGACAGGGCTACTAAAAAGTCTCATGAGCATGCCGTTTGGTACATTGATTCGAGGGCATCGAATCATATGACACCTCATGGTGATGAGTTTATAGATATACTGTCTAAGAAGAATGGCTATGTATGCACAGGGAATGGCACACAACATAGCATAGAACATAAAGGCAAAGTACCTTTGGTAATCCATGATGGTAGGAAGAAGAACTTACATGATGTACTGCATGTCCCGTTAATTACTAAAAATCTATTGTTTGTGGGTCAGATGACTGAGCAAAATTTGCAGGTTAGGTTAATAAGCATTGTTGCTTCATTGAGGAGTTTGGTAATGGCTGCAAATCGATTGCGCACAGTCATAGGAATGGTAGAATGTTTACTCTTGATGCCACTTTTCCACAGTTGAAATCAACAATATTTACGCATGGCTCTTGCACAATTAGAGACTTGGAAATATGGCATAAGAGAGTGGGACATGTTAATCTTCATCGGTTGTAAATGATGCAAAAGAAATAGCTTGTGATAGGTTTACCCAAGTTTCAATATAAAAATATTGGTCATGTCTGCAATGCTTGCTAGTTTGGTAAACAATCAAGGTTCCCATTTGTCATACATGTAAGAAATAGTACACGACCATTGCAATTATCTCACTCTGATGTGTGGGGGCCAACCCATAATGCATCCATGGAAGGATCCAGGTACTATGTGACATTTATTGATGATTACAGTCACTATACTTGGGTTTATATCTTGAAAACAAAGGATGAGGTGTTTGTTGTTTTTCAGCAGTTTAAAAAGAAAGTTGAAAAGGAATTTGATTGTTGCATCTCTTGCTTGAGATCTGACCATGGTGGGGAGTATGTGTCAAATGATTTTGACAATTTTTTGACTAAAAATGGCATACGTAGGCAGCTTATCTATAGCTACACTCCTCAGCAGAATGGAGTATCTGAACGAAAGAACAGGGTATTGATGAAAGTTGCTGGGACAATTATGAATGAGGAGAGTATGCCACATTATTATTGGGATGAGGCTATTATGACAGCCATGTATATCTTGAACATGACTCCCACTGCATGTATTCATGAGATGACACCATTTGAGAAACTGTATGGCTACAAGCTTGATGTCAGTCACATGAAAGTATTTGGTTGTCTTGCTTACGTGCACATACCTGATGAGAAAAGGAAAAAACTGGATTCGAAAGCACATAAGTGTGTCTTTATTGGATATTCACAGGAGAACAAGGCATAAAAATGCTACGATCCCTCTACTCGGGATACATTAGTGAGAAGAGATATCATCTTTTATGAGTTGGCCTCTTGGTCATCGGCTGCAGTGCCATCAAATATGCCTTCTACAAATGTATCTAAAGTTGATTCATAGTAGAGTACTACTTTGACAAGTCCTAGCAGTTTGACAGTATCTCCATGGATAGGGAGATTACAGAGCTCTGGCTCATTGTCCACTGACACTAGTATGTCAATGAGGGAAAGATATGATGTGATGGACAACAAAGGGAAAGAAAAAACTTTTGATGATGCATCTGGTGTGATGACACCTGGTAAGATGACTTCAGGTTATTTGTCCATAAGAACAATGATTGCACTAGCTGCTCGTAAAGGCTGTAAATTGCAGCATATGGATGTTAAGAATACATTCCTCAATGGTGATTTAGCAGAGGATGTTTATATGTATCAACCTAAAAGGTATGTATACCCTAATTTTCAACATTATGTATGTAAGTTGAAAAAGGCATTGTATGGGCTAAAGCAGGCTTCAAGAGGCTGGCATGCAAGGATTAATAATTACCTATAGAGTTTGGGATTTACTGTTGGCAGGGCTAATCATAGTTTGTTTATGAAAAAGACAAATAAAGGCTTGGTAGTCCTGGTCATCTATGTTGATGACTTGATAATCACAATTGATGATGACTTGGGGATAAAGCATGTTATGCAGATGCTAAAATTTGAACTTGTCATAAAAGACTTAGGTGAGCTGAAGTATTTCTTGGGTATTGAGGTGATCAAATGCTTTATGGTTGATGCAAAAACACTATGCTATGGAAATGCTGAAGAAATATGGCATGGCTGAGTGTAAACCACTAGATGCACCTCTTGATCAGAATGTCAAGTTGGACATTAGCACTCGAGCTGAAATTGATGATCTGACTATGTATAGGTAGATGGTTGGTAGTCTGATCTATTTAACTATCACTAGGTCCTAGACTTGAGTTATGTAGTTGGGCTCATAAGTCAGTTCATGCAAAAGCCCAGAAAGCCACATTTGGATGCTGTTAGGCAGATTATGAGATATGTTAAGTCCACTCTAGATTATGGTTGTTCTATGTGAAAGATAAGCCCTTAATACTGGTTGGATACACAAATGTAGATTGGGTAGGATGCTCATATGATTGTAGATCTACGAGTGGTTATTCTTTTAGCTTTGGAAGCAGAATGATCAGCTTGAGGCAACAAGAAGCAACCAACAATTGCATTGTCTAGTACTAAGGTTGAGTACATGGGTGTTGCATTGGTAGCATGTGAGATTGCATGGTTGTTCAAGCTTATGGTTGATTTAGCCATGCATGTGGATGCTCCAATGACCTTGTTATGCAACAATCTTAGTAGTATACTCCTGGCAACGAATCTAGTATACCATGCCAGGAATAAACACATTGAGGTACACTACCATTTTATCAGAGAGATGGTTCTTGCAAGGAAAGTAGACCTTATGCATGTGAAGACTGATGAACATGTTGCAGATATCTTAACTAACTCTTTGGGTAAAGATAAGTTCAGTGTTTTTAGATAGCTGCTTGGTGTACAGATGTTGTCTTGAGCTTGAGGGGGAGTGTTAAGACTTCAAGCTCAGCTCTATTATCTTTAGGCTGTGTGTAACCGATACCTAGATTGTCCAGCAGTACCACATGTGGACATTAAATAAGTCGGTGACTTTAGACTTAGTTGGTACTTGGTGTGAATGGTCTTACAGATCTTAGTGTGTTGTATTCACTTTAGTTATATGGGTTATGGAATATGAAGAAAATAAGAGAGCATTCAACTCCTCTCAATTGCTCCAACCCTTCTCTCTCTCTCTCTCTCTCTCTCTCTCTCTCTCTCTCTCTCTCTCTCTCTCTCTCTCTCTCTCAACATGAATGTCCAAGGGTTGTAACTCTTCACACATCTTGATCCATTCTGCCTTGACTCTTTGACAAGTCAAGCAGCACTGAGTTATGTACTTTAATACATCCCTCCAGCAATAGCTCTTACAAACTACACTGAGTGTCTTGACCTCAGATGTCTTGCAATGGGGCTGTCATGTGCTTCCCATAAGATCTTGGTTTTCACTTCTGGTCCTTTTGGAACACAAAGGCGATCATGGTAATATAGACAACCGTTGCTAGCACGATAATCCTTAATCTTAGACATTTCTTTGTCAAAGATTTCTCCTTGAAGTACCTTAGCCATGATTCCTTCATATTCATTATCGTGAGAAATAGCTTGGCGTACAAGCTCAAGTACAAGATTATCAAGTATGGATATGGTTCTTAAGCTTCAAACTTCTACAACACTATTAAGAAAGGATTTTTGGCTTAAGGCATTTGCAACAACATTTTCCTTCCCTAGATGATATTTGATTTTAAAATCAAATTCTTGTAGTATTTCTATCCATCTTCTTTGCCTCATGTTAAGGTCAGCTTGGGTGAAGTTCCACTTAAGACTTTTATGATCTATCACTAAACTGGATTCCCTTTCTAATAGATACTGTCTCCGTAGTTTCAAGGCATGGATTACTGCGAGTAACTCAAGGTCATGAGTGGCATAGTTGGACTCGTAGGGTTTCAATTTTTTGGAAGTATAGGCCACTGGTCTTTCTTCTTGTACTAGCACCCCACCAATCGCAAGTCCACTTGCATTAGTGATCACCTCAAATGGTTGACTGAAGTTAGGGAGTTTTAATACAGCTGCAATGGCTACAACTTCTTTAAGCTTATCAAAGCTTTCTTGATGCTCATTGGTCCAAATGATTACTGTATTTTTTTTCAAAAGATTTGTCAAGGGTGTAGCAATGAGGGAATAATCCTTGATGAAGATTTGGTACCACCCTATCAATCCCAAAAATCCTCGGATTTCTTTTACTGTCTTAGGTATTGGCCATTCTAGGATATCTTTCACTTTGGTAAGGTCTACAGAGATTCCATTAGCAGAAATAATCTATCCAAGATATTCAATCCTATCAGTGAGAAATACTCATTTACTCATCTTGGCATAGAGTTTGTATTCACGAAGTGTTACTAGGGCAATCTGTAAGTGACCTTCATGTTCCTCTATTGATTTGGAGTATAGTAGTATATCATTAAAGAATAATAGCACAAAATCATCTAGATATGGTCAAAATATGTCTTGCATTAGATGATTGAATCTAGCTAGGGCATTAGTCAATCTCCGAATAGCATGACTAAAAATTCATAATGACCATACCTAGTGCTAAATTTTCATAATGACCATACCTAATGCTAAAGGCATTCTTTGGGATATCTTGTTTCTCGATTCAAATTTGATAGTATCCGGACCTTAAATCAATATTGGAAAAAACCTTGGCTCCATATAGATGATCTAAAAGTTCATCTATCATGGGTATGGGGTACTTGTTTTTTACCGTAACCTGATTTAGTCCTCTGAAGTCAATGCAGAGTCTAAGTATTCCATCCTTCTTTTTCTAGAAGAGGACAAGCACTCCCCAAGGTTAATTACTTGGGCAGATAAATCCTTGCTCTATCAATTGCCTCAGTTGTTCCTTAAGCTCAATAACTTCAGGAATAGACATTTTTTATGGTCGTTTTGACACTAGTTCGGCTCTAGGAATCAATTTTATTTCATGATCAACCTCACGATTTGGAGGCAGTTGAGTCAATTATTTTGGAAAGACATCCTTGAAGTCATTGATCCAGGAAGGTAGAGTGACTTCATTAGTCTTTTCGACCTTATTTAACCAGATCATGTAGATTGGTTGACCTTTCTTCAATCCCTTCCTGAGTCGACTTGCCACTCTAGTTCTTCCAGCTTTCCCATATGCCTTTACAGTTTCTCTTTCCAAGTCTTGAAAGATTATTTCCTCTTCAGTACATAGAATTCGGGCTTTGTTCTTCTTGAGACAATCCATTCCCAAAATGCAATAGTAGCATCCTAGGGGTGGGATTTGAAATTTTGTTTCAATTATATGACTGTCTAACTCAAATTGAAGTTTCCCTACAATTTTGGTTGAGGTGATTTCCTTCCCACTAGCCAATTCTACTATCATTTTCCTTGTTCCCCTAGATTCTAGATGCAATCTTTTAACTGTCTTAGGTGCAAGAAAGGAATGTGTGCTACCGCAATCAATTAAGATTATAAACGATATACCCTTGTAAGTAGCTGGAGATTGAATTACTAAACATTGGTGGTTTGCTCCTTTCCTTTCCACAGTAGCATGAATGGAACCTCTTTCAATTTCTTCACCTAATGTGCATTCCTCGAGTTGTCCAATCATGGTATTTACCCAAGCATCAGCCATTCTTCCACGTCCACAGCTTGGGTTATTGTTGTTGTTCCCTTGGCCTCTTCCACCAACCTGGTTTGGGCTAGGATTTTGAGGACAGTTGGGACAATTTGTCCTTGGGTATCCAATTCTTCCGCACTGGTAGTAGTGTATGATTCCTATCCCATTTGGTCCTTAGGTGATTGCATTAGCTCTACCATTCCCTCTGGCATTGGCCATGTTGACACCACGGTTTGGGTAGCCCCTTCCATAGTTGTTTATTGGACGGTTCCTTTGGCCATTTTGAGAAATTTCATTGGCCATAGGTTTTACTTGCATAAGAGCATCTTCAAGAGTCGTTGGTCTCATTGATTCAAGGCATGTGTCCAAAGGTGGATTTAGCCCTTGGTAAAACTTTATAATCTATTAAGATGTTAATGTCATTTGGGGTGCATATTTGTGCAGACTCACAAACTTAGAATAGTATTCTTCCAAGGTTAGGCTTAATTATTGTAAGTCGTAGAATTCATTCATCTTGATTGATTCAAAAGATGGGAGAAGATAACATCCTTTCATAGCTTCTTTAATCTCCTCCCAATTTTGGGAAGCTTCTGTTACCCCTTTATCTCGGCAAAACTGTTTCCACCAAAGCTTAGCTTTTCCAATAAGATGAAGATGAGCAATCATGGATTGATTTGCATTAGTAGTTTCAGCATAAGCTAGGAAATAGTCGTCCAAAGCCTCAATCCACGCTTCTGCATCTTGCTCCACCTTGGGTCCTTCACCGCTAAACCTAGGTATTGGTGTCTGCTTGAGAAGAAATGTCTTCTCTTGGAGTTCATTTTTATGTTTTATCAATTCGCACTAGTTTGATGATTCTGATTATTTTCGTAACTTCTTTGTTACAAAACGATATGGTTTGGCCTTCATCTCTAGGAATTGATAAGATTTTGGGAGATTGGGAGACTCTGAAAGCTCTGTTTTTGTTTTTACTATATTACTGATAAGGATATTCCTATTTGGGAGAAATAACCTTTGTATATTGGTCATACACCCATTTACTTTTTATTACAAATTTTTCATCTATATATTTTGCCTTATCATTTCGAAGAGTATCATACTTATAAAGTCTTATCAATTTGAGGTCTTTGGGCCATTTCAACAACTTGGGATGGACTTTTACATCTTCGTATAGAGTTGAGTCTAAGTAAAAGTAAGGGTCATCCCGTCCCCAGGTTTGGGCTCCAGTTGTAGCCCCTTCATAAGCTTAAACAACTCCATAGACGAATCTTCTCTAAGATAGCCATTACACACTCTCTTATTTCCAACATGTTGGATTGGCAAGTAGTGGAATACATGATCTCAAAAATCAATTGCATAAAGTATACTTCATCATTAAACAGCCAACACAACTATCATCATGAGCTCATAACAATAAGACCTTATATTTATGAAAAGTATTTACAAAGATGTATTGATCATACTATGATCTACCAATACAGCATCTCATGGATCCTTTCCTCATGAAAAGTATCAGGGTCTATATTCTCATATCTTGGGGGATTCTCGTGTACATGGCAAACAACATAATGTGGTGGCTCTTGCGGATAACCAAAACATCCCATACCAAAATGCCCACAATATATCCCCATGTGTGACCTATCTCATGTACCATGAGTTAGGATGAGGTTGCAAAACATTGAAGGAATAAATATCATTTCCATTATCTCAATTATAGCCTCGCGATATGAGAAATTATTCAACCCTAAGGCTACTTGATACATGATGGGAAAAATATCCTGCAAACCTATAGCTTCTTCATCACTAAGTTCCTGATGCACAATGTGTATACTAGTAATAGTGTAAGATAATCAACAACAGTTTTCTTCAAACAAGTGTGGTTATTTTTTGAATTCCTGTTATACGTTGACTACTTAATCTTACACTAAAAGCTCATTAGAAACCTAGACTCTAATACCACGTGTGAGGTGCTTCCTCCAACAAACCCAGAGAATTCCTCTTAGTAGTTGTTTGAAATTCATATCCATGCACATCACCATCCCGTCTCCCCATGGGAAACCTTGGACTTAGTTGAACATGGGAATCTCAATTCTACTTCACACAGGAAGTGTGGACAAGTCGCCCCTAATAGCAATCTAACACCTGCTTAAGAAAGACCACTTTGTAATCGATCAAAGGTAGGAGTGAGGTTAGCACTGCACTTGGTTCAAAGAGAGTGAGAGATGGGGGAGAGTGTACCTCAATCCTGTCAGACATAATAACCTTCCGCCGAGCAAGTAGCCCAAGACAGCCATTAATTAGTGTGTCCCAGACAAGGGCAAGAAGTGCCAAGGTCCAAAGCTCGAGGGATACCCCCATATTTCTTACTAAATTGGGCAGGACTTGTCTATTTGGGAACACCAGTCGGGTGCACCATGAAAACAGGCCCTAGAGACCAGATTAGAAGGTTGGAAGAGGGTATATTTGGTTGGGAGGTGAGTAAGACACACAGAAATCTTCTTCTCTTTCTCACATTTGGTATCAGAGCACACGGGTTTCCAAAAAAAAACATTTGGGGGTTTTTTATACGACCACACAGGTGAGATCGTGTAGTAGTCGTGAGAGCGCACAGGAGTGGGCAGCATGAAGGCATCTCTGCAGGGTATATTTGGTTGGGAGGTGAGTAAGACACACAGAAATCTTCTTCTCTTTCTCACATTTGGTATCAGAGCACACGGGTTTCCAAAAAAAAAAATTGGGGGTTTTTTATATGACCACACAGGTGAGATCGTGCAGTAGTCGTGAGAGCGCACAGGAGTGGGCAGCATGAAGGCATCTCTGCAACACACCACAGAAGACAGCGCAGTGCCTCTTTCTGATGGCACCCACCACAAGGCCTATCGGTAGCCCAAAATCATGCCAATAGCACCACCAAGGCCAAGGCACACTCCATCACACAAGAGAGCTCTCTCTCTTTTACTTGACAGAATGACTATCTCCCTTTCACCTTTTATCCTTAGTGAATTCCTTGTGGCACTCTGCATGTGGGATAGAATCCCCTTTTTACTAAGCTTGTGAGCCCTCCACCCCCTTGTAAAAAAGAGGGTGTTTTTCTCCTCTTTTTGAGCACATTTTTTGAGTAGAGGAAGAACCTCTTATGCATGATGACGAATTGCCCTCTTCATCTAATGATGTGCGTAATTGTCTTTCTAGTTTGGAAGGCACTATGCAAGTTTTGCTTGAACAAATGCAAATTTTAACTCAAAATGCTTTGGATAAAGGCAAGAGACCTTTAGATGAGAGTTTACCTTACGCATGTATGCATGACACACAAGTTATACATGACTCCTCTGTAGTCGTTCCTCCGTTGCCAGAAGCTAAGTGGCAACTTAAAGACCTTAAGCCACCTAAGTTCAATGGCACAGTGGCACAAAGGACTGCAAATGTGGTGGAACAGTGGCTCTCTAAATGGGAGCAGTGTTTTAAGTTATGCCATATTCATGAGGATGCTTTAAAGATACATCAAGCTACATATAATCTCATGGATGCTGCTCACCGTTGGTGGTGGAAAATTGAGCACGATCATGCAAAGCCGTCTACTTGGATTGCATTTAAGATGAGCGAACAAGGGCTCTAGATGTGTGGTTCTTCATAGCTCAGAAGAGCTACTTTGTCCAGGAATATGTGGACAAGTATAGAGAGATTCTGTTAAAGGTCCATGAACATATTCTTGACTTTTTGTAAGTGCATAGATTTGTCATGGGCTTAAAAGAAACCGTAAGGCCACTTGTCAGGAAGGAGAGATGTAAAACCTTGAATGAGGCAATGGAGCTTGCATTAGTCCTTGAAGATGGGAAGGCCCAGAGATTTTCTTGGACTACAGGTGCACGCCCTATCTTTACTCTTGCAGTTGCACCTAGTGCTCCTCGTGCAAAGGACACTAGAGAAGTGCATATGATAAAGATTGTGACAGGTACCAAGAGGAAGGTATCTGCTATGGCTGAGAGAGCCTACAATAAATCCATGCTCACTCAACAACAAAGGGAGAAAGCAATGAGAGAAGGAATCTGTTACGGATGCCTAGGGAAGCATAAATTTAAGGCTTGTCCCAAGAAGGCAAGAGTTAGTGCTCAAATGGTGCTTAATCCAATGCAAGATGTGGATAAGGTGAGAGATGACCTAGATGAGTCACATCCACATGACTCTGGTTATCATGAATGGATCCTAGCCGTCATAGTAACAAAGAAAGTACTAACTGTGCCAGATGCAGTGCTATCGCCCGAGGCACAAAAGGGGTACCAGTTTGCTAACATTGAGCTCATTGTAATCAAAGGCATAGTGGTAGGATGCCCTGTGCGTATTTTATTTGATATGGGCTCTTCACATAATGTTATTAGCTCTAATCTCGTCAAGAAGCTGAAGCTCAAGACTACCGCTTCAGAATATAGTTATTCAGTAGAGCTAGCTGACGGGATGGGTACAGAGACATGGTATCAGCGAGTTGTTGACCTCCCTATACAGATCCAATCCTATGAGGACAGATTGGATTTTGAAATTACATGGCTTGCAAGATTTGACCTAGTGTTGAGCAACAATGGCACGCAAAGAAAAGACCTATCATTGACTTCTCTTCGCATATTTATCAATTTGAGCACAAGGGCCGATGATTGTTGATTCGTGGAGAATTGGATCTCTAAGAAGCGAAGATTCTCTCGATGACCAAGGCACTCAAGATTGACTATAAGTCTCTTTACTTTTGTTATATTTCAAATATTTCTAAATGTCTATCAAAGGATGACACGAATAAAGGTGGAAGTTCCACAAGTATCTCTTCAACCTTATCAAGTAAAATAAAATTCCAATTTTTTGATGTATTTAAATCTAATCTACCTCTTGGTTTACCTCCTCTAGGAACATGGAGCATAGGATTGAGCTCATCCTAGGAGCTAATCCAATTGCTAGACCCCCGTTCAGGATGAGTCTGCAGCAGGAGAATGAAGTTCGTAAGGTGGTGGATGACTACTTAAGCAAAGGATTGATTAGACCTAGCTTTTCACCCTTTGCAGCCCCTATTTTACTTGTAAAAAAGAAAGATGGTTCTTTTCAAATGTGTGTAGACTATGGGGCTTTAAATAAAATAATTGTTAAGCATAGATATCCTATGCCTCATATTGATGATCTCTTGGATGCTCTGGGTGGTGCTTCTATATTTAGTAAGATTGATTTAAAAAGTGGTTATCACAAGATTAGAGTAAGAGATGAAGATATTTCTAAAACTGCTTTTAGGACAAGATTTGGTCAATATGAGTATTTGATTATGCCTTTCGGTTTAACAAATGCTTCTGCTACTTTTATGATGTTAATGAATGATTTACTAAGACCATACATGGGCATATATAGACGATGTGCTTGTGTATAGTAAGAGTATCCATGATCATGAGTCACATTTGGTGATAGTCTTTGAAACTTTGCGGGAAGCAAAACTCTATGCTAACCCAGACAAGATGATTCTATGTTTAGTAGAGATAGAATACAAATCACTATACCCTTAAGTATTTTTGTAGTCAACCAGATCTTCGAGGGTGCCAAGCTCGATGGGCTGAAATGATGCAAGAATTTCATATGGAAATTCTATACAAGAAGGGTAAGGATAATGTTGTTGCTGATGCATAATCTTGTATAATGTATTAAATGAGCTTTACAATTTTAGAAAGCTCATTGCTTCAAGAAATAAAGGAAGCACAGTTAGAGGACTCTTATATAGTAAAAATTTATCAAGCCATAGAACGAGACTCTTTGATTAGGGATGGAACAAATACCTCTATTTCATTACCTAGTATTATTTCTAATAAGGCAAGTTCATTTAAGAACTTTTCAATTGAGAATGGGTTTCTTAAACAAAAAGGCAAGATATGTGTTCCTAGTGTACGAGAACTACGAAAGAAATTTTTGTTTGATAACCATGATGTGCCTTGTGCAGGACATCCTGGTATTGATAAGACCATACAGCTTGTTAGAATGACATTTTGGTGGCCAAAGTTGGCCAAGGATGTCTGCCAATATGTCCAACAATGCTTTCAATGTCAAGTTAATAAAGCGGAAAGGGTGAAACCACCAGGTCTACTAATGCCATTACAAATTCCAGAATCTAATTGGAAAAGTATTTCCATGGATTTCATTGTCGACTTACCTAGAACCCAGTTCCAGAATCTAATTGGAAAAGTATTTCCATGGATTTCATTGTCGACTTACCTAGAACCCAGAGACAAAAAGACACTATCCTAGTGATAGTGGATTGCTTCAGTAAAATGGCTCATTTTATAGCCACTCGCGAAAGTGTGGAAGCTCCACAAGTTGTAGATTTGTTTATTGATCATGTGTTTAGGTTGCATGGTCTACCTACGTCCATTGTATCTAATAGGGATGTCAGATTTACTGGTCATTTTTTGTGTCATGTCTTTGGTCATTTAAAAGTGCCTTTAAACATATCAAGTGGTGATCACCCAAAAATAGATGGTCAAACAGAGAGTCAATCAAATACTAGAAGACATGCTGAGAGCATATGTATTTGATAAACAAACAGATTGGGACACGCATTTGTCTTTGTTAGAATTTGTGTATAACAACAGACCTCATAAGGCGACAAGTTTGACTCCTTTTCAAATAACTTATGGAATGAATCCAAGTTTTCCTAGTATAGTAAGGTCTGATGAGAAATGCCCAGATGTGGCAAAATTTCTTACTGACATACAAGCTAATATTAAAATTGCTCAAGCCAAGTTACAGCAAGCTGCTGATAGGACTAAGCATTTTGCAGATAAGAAAAGGTCAAGTAGGATCTTTGAATTAGGAGAAAAGATTTTTCTCCAAGTACTAGCCAAGTTATCTAGTTTATTGACTAGCAAATGTCCAAAGTTATCTCCAAGATATTGTGGACCGTGGAAATTTATTCAGAAGCTAAGTGATGTAGCTTACCGATTGGAACTTCCTCATGGATGCCGTGTTCATCCAATGTTTCATGTTAGCAAATTAAGAAAGCATATCTCACGTGATGATAATCTAGTTGATGGTATGGTACCTTTGCAGGAATAGGATTCAGCTAATGACCATGGACCAGACAAGATACTAGATCGGAGAGAAAAAGGGTTGTGTAATCGTACTCTCCACGAGTATCTAGTTGCCTAGAAGGGACTACCAGTTACTGATGCTACATGGGAATCAGAAACTGTGATTCAACGACACTTCCCATCACTAATCATTGAGGACAATGATTTTTGAAAGGGGGAGAGAATGTTAGACATAATAACCTTCGGCTGGGCAAGTAGCCTAAGACGGCCATTAATTAGTGTGTCTCGGACAAGGGCAAGAAGTGCCAAGGTCCAAAGCTCAGGGGATACCCTCAGATTTCTTGCTAAATTGGACAGGACTTGTCTATTTGGGAACATTGGTCGGGTGCACCATGAAAACAGGCCCTAGAGACCTGATTAGAAGGGGGAAAGAGGGTATATTTGGTTGGAACGTGAGTAAGACACACATGAAATCTTCTTCTCTTTCTCACAAATCCCCCCTACCCATAAGGTAAAATCTCAGTTCGGGCCCACTAAAATGGTGTTAAACCTGGTAACTAGTCCTATCAGTATTGGGAGGATCACGATTTAATCAGCTCTATCTAGTGTTGAAAAGTTACCCGATTTATCGGGTCCACCCAGCCACAGGTGTTCAATTGTTGGGATTGAAGCCTCTCACTTTTCTCGATGGGATTTACTTAGTTTTCTAATTAGCAAAGCATACTACCACACCGTTTGGACATATAAAATCAGCTTCCTTTTATTAATTTGTTAAACTGGGTTCGTTAAACTCAATCTTTAGCACATAACAAACAACTCAAAAATTAGATACTTTATTTCACCATCACTCCATAGAGTGGTATAAAAATCGTCTTTTTGCACAAAGACACCATCCAGGATAGGATAGGACCTTCCAATCCCTCGGGATTGGGCTATATGTGATCGCACTCCATCCATCGTCAACAGGGAATTTACTAGCTCAAAGTCTCTCTAAGCTTCCCTCAGCCTCTGGTGCCGTCCTACATAACAGGGGCACTTACGACTTGGCCCTTTGCCCTCTCAGATGCTCTAGTGATCAAAAAGAAAAACCACATCTCTCGAGAGAGAGCATAGGACCCCCCCACCCTTATGTGAGTTATTCCACACTCCACATAGTGTTAAGGAGCATTGGGTTGGGGACCCCAATAATACCGAACCACCATAATCCTCAACTCGTCATCTGTGTAAGCACCGAATCATAAGAACCATAATTCATCATTCACAAATCCAAAAGTAGTCATAACCATAAGACATTTTAACACAGTTGTCAATGCGATGCATGGAATCTATACCCTCCATCAATTTTTGTGTTCCTTCCTAAAAACCAATTGATAATACTAATATGTTTTTATAAATTTAAGTACGTTTTAACTAATAGTAATCTGTGTAACAAACTAGCTTATCCCTCATCAAAAAATTATGGAATTAATAGATTAAAAAGTAATCATTTTTTAATGTACTAGACTTGATTATCTTCTTTCGGCCATCCATTGTGATTATGGTTTATGGTTACATCCTCGATTTGTTGTGGGACGACTGGTTCTTTGGCTTGAATGGGTTCAGGGTTAACCTCCACTTCCGCTTCAATATTGTGTTGAGTTTCCTCAACAGGAGCCACTTTTGTGCATTGGGGAGCTCTCTAAGCATGACCTTGCTTAGCATATCGACATCTCTTGAGAGCCATGGAAGAAGCAAATAAATTCAAGTAGCGCTCCCGCGTAGGTGTGGAGAGAGAGTGAGAGGTTTGGCTGGTTGTAGTAGAGTTTTGTCATATCAACCAACAGAGAGACTTTTGCATGGGTCATTGTTGTATCTATGTGTATTTGTGTGTGTATCCGATGTGATGCTCTACCCTTGTTTATATAGTAACCCAAGGGTAAAAGGAGGACGTTTGCTTTTTAGTTTTTTTACTACATCATCGATGATAAAGAGGGAACATTTTCTTTTAGCATTTTTTACAAGGTAAGGGAGGGGCTCCATTTTCATAGTGTGAGGATACCAATTTAATGAATATATGGGCAAGCACCACATGTATCGTCATCAGGCGGCAACTAAGGCATAGACCTTGGCATCTTGGCTTTGGCATACTTGGCAACGGGCTACAAAGGCTTTCTTGGCACCATTGGTTGCGCATAAGAAGCTGGTGCACAGATCGGATGTTGTATGCATACGTAGCGAGCGCCGAAAGGTCCCCAATAACAAAAGAACTCTACTTTTGCACAAAAAACAAGAGAGAAAACTTACACGATATGAAGCAAAAGACTAATTGTGTACAATCTCCCCTCATGCCTTGTGTGAGCGCTCCCATGTATTTGATATATTATTCATCTCCAAGCTCAAAAAAATAGCCCAATTTACAATTAGCACGCTTTGGCTTTTTGTGTTTGCTTTTGTCCAACTAAAGAATAAAGCGGTTGGGCGCCCAAAGAGTCGCACTATGCCCAAATACAATGTCCAATAACAAATATTTAAATCGTGCACCCATGCGCATACAAAATAATGAATAAATATCAAGCGCTTCAATAAATAAGTGCATCAAAATAAATATTGACGCCACGCCTAAGATGTGCGCCCATCAAAATGATAATTTCTTCTAAATAACTTGAATACATGCTATCACCCAGTGCTTCCCAATGCCACCGCTGCCTGTTCTACACATCAACTGAAGTATTCATAATTGTTAGAAAATAATAAAATTAAACCGAGAAAAGTGAATACCTAGCAGTCTTCAGCTATGATGGGACCTAAAATGGACCGGCACTGGCTATCGCACTAGCTGGGTCTCATGCATACGATAGACAATCCCACCACACAACCTCGCGGGCCAAGAGCGTTTAAGACTCACTTTGCACTAAATGCTTATGATGATTTTGCGTTTATATCCAATATGTAGTCCAACGTTCATCTTCCCTTCTCCTTAGAGGGAGATCCCATAACATAGAGGCATAATGCCTCATAATACACACATAGGGAAGCACCTCTCGGCTAATTGCCATGGCTCCACTGCGACTCTCCTACACCTCAGGGATTAGCCCCAAGATGCATCGCTAACACATATAACATTCGTACAAACTCCACTCTTTCATAATCCAGCATTCCAAGATATTTTGATTTTCCTCACAAAACTTTCCCCAATGGAAGCACCCGTCTAACCTATAACTTAGGTTTCCTATCCTCTCAGCATTGGTCAAAGTTTATCAATCAAGTGCAATGCATTCTAAGAGATATCACATGGCATGCTTGATGCAAGGTGTATGACGATTATACACAATCATTTTATGATTTAAAAAACCATCCATGTGATGTGCGAAAAACAGCCCTTTCATGAATTTTAACTAAGCGTTACGTACTGCACTGCTTTAGGGACTAGCACCGAAACTTTCATGCTACTAGTCACCTACATTTAATTATGGAATGATCCCTAAATGCTATGCACAAAGAGAGAAATCAGAATTTGTATCTTTTCAACAATTAGATCGTCGCACAAAATTCATCCCCCCCTTACCGTTTAGGTGTTGTTGCGGTGCATAGGTGTAAATGGTTGTTTTGTATCATTTTTGTATGTAAAAAGAAATAAACATGTACTATAACACAAAGGACAAGGCCAACCTGAGTTCAACCTCATGCTTTAACCTTGCCAAATATTCACACATATAATTTTTTTATTTATTTTTTAAGTGTAAAAATCTCATTTTTTTTATTTTTTGGCTATTTTTTCCTATTTATTATTCATAGAAAATATATATTTTCTGATTTATTTATATTGGCTTATTATTTTGATTGAAACTTAATATTTTCTCTAATTTTATTCTATTTTCATCCCTTTTTTTCAACTCAAAATTGAAAAAAACCACTAATTTCCATAAAAAATGCCATTTTGCAGGTTTTAAAGAATTAATAATGACTCTAAATCATTAGAGGTTCTGTATTTCTGTAATTCCATCCATCAACCATGATGCAAACAAGGTTTAAACAAAAATTCATTGCATATGAACAACATTTGAACCATGAAACAACAAAAACAAGAAAAAATTTTCATAAAATTGGAGCATACCACGTGTCTTGCGTGTTGCGGATTTTTTAATAATTATTATGGGCAGCCCACAGATCGACCATCAACCATTCTTCAGTGCTTAACCTCTTTCCTCAGCCTCCTCTTCATCTTGGAGCAATCCTATCACAGCCGAACAAGCATTCTTCAGCCCCTCTTCTTCTTGATTTCTTGCACATGAATAGCCTCTATGCAGGAGAGAGAGGGAGGAGAGAGAAAGACTAAAAATCAAAATTTCATTCCATTCATCATATTACACGTGGTTACCATCAAAATCTTGCCCTCTCTGCATGGATCAGGGATCTTCCCTTCTCTCTCTACATGATTGAGTATCCAAGAGGCACATACATCCCCAAAAAAAGAGGCGTCAATCAAAAAACGCCCCTCCCTGCATCACAACATGTTTTTGCATGTTTTCTTTATTTAGAGTTTTATTTTATTTAATTTATAAAATGTCCACTTAAAAAAAAAACCACTTTCACACTACTATGGAAGGGTTTTCAGCTTGTTTGGGGGTGCAAACAGACTCTGATTCGTGATCCGATTGAACGGCTGGCTCCATGGCATCAAAATCTACAAAGCTGGCCTCCGTCACGCTCTTCTCGACTTCTAGATCCAGTAGCCGCTTCACAATCCTGAACCTTGCGAGAATTAAATGGGAGATCAAATGACCTCGGAATTGAGATCTGAGACTTGCGTTGGATTCCTGACGTCGTTTTGCATCTAGGAAAACTCTAGCTCAGCCATCCACCACCGTTTGATTTTCCATGAAAATTAGCATTAGCGCTTTAGGGACTTGCCACCTAAAATCGTACTGATTGCCACCGTCGCCTTCGACGAAGTCTATTTTTTCCTTGATATTCGTAATTTTTTGCTATTTATAAGCACTTCTTAGCATCAAATATCATATGTCATTGGCGACCACGGGATAGAGTGACTCAACCCGTCGAATTCCACGAAGAGATCTGCACATAAACAACAAAGAGGAGCATCAAGCTGATACAAAATAGATACACAACAAAACACATCACATCTCATACCCTACTCCTTAACAAAACCAAGGCATGAAATCCACGAGGAGTAGGCCTAGCATAATCTAATAGAAGGCCTGAAGCCAATCACTAACCAACTGCTCCAACGCGACCAACTAAAAAGAACTATCAAAGAGGTCGCCCTAAGTGGTGGTCTGAAGTACCTACCTAACTAAGGACAACTCAACCAGGAGCTCCTCACATGTGAGGACTCCTATAGCCTGATCAAGAAATATTTTCTTTTAGCACATTTCTTCTTTTAAGCATTTATTTTTCCATATTCGGGCGTGTAAAAAGGAGGGAGCTGAGCGTAATGACCCAAGGAGAACAGGGCATTGGCCTCAGGTCCTGTATCGGTACCCAAGAACCTACCAAGCCCTCACAAGGCGACACTTAATCCTTTTCTAGCTCTCACTTTTATTTTCGCTCCAACCTTCTTTTATTTTCTTCATTTTATGGCAAGATGTCACCCCAAGGAAGACAAGGCATCGGCCCCGGATCTTGCTCATCCCTAGGAACCTACTAGGCCTTCGCAAGGCGATAAACAACAGCTCAATAATTTTTCTTTCTTTTCTTTTCTATTTTCATAGGGGGTTAAAACCCCTTTTTACACACCTCTGTATATTCATATATATTGTCTTTCAGATCTTTAGAGTTTTGTCTCTTTCCATTATTATTTTAATAGGCTTCTCTAACTGCCTCACAACTAGCAGGAACTCCTAGCAGGTCAGCAGAACAGGGTCACTAGAACTCCCATCTAAAACAGGTCTTACAATGCCTGATAATGCCTTTTAGGAGGCAATGACTACTCAGACCTCCCCCAGACATACCTAGCCTAAACCTAGGGCTTCATGCCTTAAATGCCAATCCCCGGGAGGTCTAAGCAGTTGTTTACCTCCTAAGAATACATTGTCAAGTATTCTAAGAATTGTTTTAGAAGGTAGTCTTGGTGACCTTGTTCTGCTAGCCTACTAGGTAGTTGTTTCTATGAGCTTTTGTAGTAGTGAGATAGTTAGAGAAGCTTGCTAAAATAAAAAGAAAAGAGAATTTTGAATATACTTGAAATATCATAATACAAAAGTGTGTAAAAAGGGGTCCTAACCCTTGAAAAAATGAAAAAAAATGAAAAAAAAGACCAAAATTAAAGAGTAGATAATCATCACATTGCAAAGGCCTCGTAGATTTCTAGGGATGAGTCAAGACCTGCGAGACCGATGCCTTGTCTTGGTGATGTCTAGCTGGAAAAAATATTAAGAAAGGTTGAAGTGAAAATAAAAGTGAGGAAAAAAAACAAAGACTTAAGTGTCACCTCGCAAGGGCTTGGTAAGTTCTTGGGCACCGAGTTAGGACCTGAGGCCAATACCCTATTCTCCTTGGGTCTCTACACTTAGTTTCCTTCTTTTTACATGCTTGAGTATGGAAACTTGAAGGAAAAATATTATAAAATAAAAATATGTGCTAACCAAGCTATAAGAGTCCTCGCTTAGTAGGAGTTTCTAGTCTAGTTGTCCTAAGTTGGGTAGATAGTTCAAGCCACTACCTCGGATGACTTCTTTGACGATTCTTTTTAGCCAGTCTATGTTGGAGTAGTTGGTTAGCAAATCGCTCTGGATTTTTTTTTGTAATGTGCCCGCCTATCGGCTGTCCAAGTATGTTTTAGCGGTCCAATGGGAAACCCTAGGCGACAAACCCTAGAACTTTCCCTGGGGAAGGAGGACGTAATATTTCCACACAATAAAAGTTAGTTGATTAGTTCGATATTTAGTTACTCAATTAATAAGTTAGTAAAATAACTAACTAAAGACTAACTAAGGTAAAAACTAACTAACGTTAATAGCTAACCATTTTTATTTAATTAAAATATATATATTAAAAGAAAAATCGAGAGTCATAATTTGACATTTTTCTCAGATTAACAAGGACCATAGCCACCCTTCACGGAAGTTACAATGTGAACGAGAGTTATGAGCCATATTAATCACTAGTGTTAATATGTATAGTATGGATGCTCAAAAAATTATTAGATTTTTGGGTTTAAAAAAACTAGCATATTTTAGATATTATCCTAAAAAGATAGAACTGGATGTCATTTAAAAGAAAAAACAAGTGATATTTTAGTTAGTTTTTTTGAGATTTTATAAAATGAAAAAAAAAAAGATAAAGAGAGTGATTGGCAAAATTGCGTGTGTCATGATCGCAGTCAATAGGGAGTAGACAGCACTTCGAACAGGGAGAGAAAGAAGGAGTGATCTAAAAGCTTTCCAACCAAGTATCTTAGGGTTTTACCCCCCTTTTGGAGCCAATGGAACCATCAGATTTATGAGTTAAGCATCAAATCACTGAGTTTTCCAAGAGTCCCTCCACCAAGAACTCTTGTTCTCAACCTCATCCCCTCTTCTCTTATTCATTATAAATATGAGGCATGGGGAGGCATAAGGGAGCATAAGGAGACCCTGAGAGGCTGCGAGAGAGAGGTAGAGAGAAGGATACCCCTCCAAGAGACTTTGAGAGAGAGCTTGAGAGAGAGAAAGAGAGAGAGAGAGAGCGAGAGAGAGAAGAGTTACCCTGAGAGGTTGCAAGGGAGAGAGTTAGCTCAATTCCCTCTTCTTCTTAGTTACCGGCAGTTATGAAGTCCATAGTGATGTGCATCCATTTGCCTTCGGGCATAGACTAAGAAGGGGTGGAATAGCATCTAAGTAGTTGTGGACAGACTCACCAAGGCAGCCCATTTCATTCCTACAAAGACTCAATATAATGCTACTCAAGTAGCTAGCCAATTCATGGAGCATGTTTTCAAATTACATGGCTTACCACAAGTCATTGTGCATGACCGGGATGCTAAATTCATGAGCAACTTTTGGTAGGTAGTTTTCAGCTCTATGGGCACTCAGTTAGCCCCTTCCACTGCTTACTATCCACAAACTAATGGCCAAACAGAGAGGGTTAACAAGTGGCTGGAAACTTACTTGAGGCATTTCTGTTATGATGTGCAGAATACTTGGGACTCATGGTTGCATCTGGCTGAGTTTGCCTATAACAACTCTATACACTCTAGAATTGGAGTTTCACCATTCAAGGCATTGTATGGCTATAAGGTGCCCCCTCCCCACGGTTATCTTCAATGATAAAATAAACCCACAAAGCAAGGAGGAATTGGATAAAATGCAGGCCTTATTTTAGTAGTGCAAAGACTACGTGCCATGTCAACAACACAATGGCTGTAGTAAACCAGCTGGTTTTAAGGTTCTGTCTTTTTTTTTGTTGACATGGCACGCAGCTCAAGACAAAATTTTTTACATCCTTCCATAGGCCCTTCCAATGAAAGCTTTTAGCAATTTTGTCATAAGTTTTAAATATGCCCAAGTGACCAGCTGTAAGTGAAGAATGCATCTCTTGCATGATCTTTTTCTTGAATGGGGAAGTGTATGGGATGGCAATCCTGCTCTAAAACCATAAGAGACCATTCTTAAGCTGATATGGAGAGTTTTCTTCTACATGCCCTTGCTATGATTTTTGGAAAATATGGCTGAAATCAGCATTTAACAAATAGGCCTCCTAAAGCTCTTCTATCCAATCACTATGAAGTTCTATGATGGCTGAAACTTTACAAGCCCACATTCTTGACAATGAATCAACAACTACATTGTCTTTTCCCCGTGTATGTGTAATGTCAAAGTCATAGTTCTATAATGTAGCTACCCATCTACGTTGTTTGGGGGTAAGATTAGACTGAGAGAGGAAGTATTTGAGGACCCTATGGTCACTCTTGACCCTAAATCTGTTGCCATACAAGTAGTGGTGCCATTTCTTAATGGCATGAAGGATGGCCAGCATTTCTTGGTCATACACATTCATGGTCATCTCATTTTCAGCAAGTTTGCGGCTCTCAAATGCTATAACCCCATGCTCTTGTAACAATACAACCCCTATACCTCTGCCACTGGCATCACACTGAATGGTGAATTCTTTCAAAAAATCTGGGCAAACCAAGATGGGCGCCAAGCTAAGCAATTCTTTGAGCTGATTAAAGCTCTTATCAGCTATGGCATCCCAGAAAAATGCCTCTTTCTTAAGCCTATCCGTCAAGGGAGCTGCAATAGTGGCATAATGCCTAATGAATCTGCGATAGAATGATGAGAGACCAAGAAATCCTCTAAGTGAAGTGGTACTTGTAGGTGTGGGCCAGTCTTTTATACACTGCACTTTATTAGGATCATCGCTAATTCCATCTTCACTAACGATGTGCCCCAAGTATTCCACCTCCGTCTACATGAAAGAACATTTTGTCTCCTTGGCAAAGAGCCTATGCTGCCTCAATACATCAAACACCTGCCTCATGTGCCAAAGGTGATCCTTCAGTGATCTACTATAGATGAGGATGTCATCAAAGAAGACCAACACAAATCTAAAAAGAAAGGGCTGAAGTATTTTGTTCATTAAGCTCTGAAAGGTGGCTAGTGCATTAGTTAACCCGAAAGGCATGACCAAGAAAAGATAAAGCCCCCGATCAGTCCAAATGTTGATTTGACCTCATCCTCTGCCCTCATGTGGATCTAGTGATAGCCTGACCTCAAATCTATCTTCATAAAGTACTTAGCCCCCTTGAGCTCATCCAGCAAGTCATCTATGCATGGAATAGGGTACTTGTTCTTCACGATGATCTTATTAAGATCCCTGTAGTCTATGCACATCCTGAAAGATCCATCCTTCTTTTTGACCAATAACACATGGGAAGCATACGGTGAAGAACTGGGCTCAATGAATCCCATGTCCAGTAATTCTTTGACTTGTTTGGCAACTTCTTCTCTTTTGCACCTAGACAATCTGTAAGGTGGCTTGTTCACAGGCTTTGACTAAGGCTCCAGATCTATGGGATGATCAATCGCCCTATTAGGGGGTAGTGCTATAGATACTTGGAAGAGGTCCTTGTACTCTTCTAAAAGAGTTTTCAATGCTGAATTCTTTACTGTTTTAGTGGACTGATCTGAATTTTTTGTATTTAACTGTAGTACAAAGATTTGGGACTGTTTCTTGAACTCTTTCTTGAGTTGTTTGCTGGTAATGAGCTGAAATTCACTATCATTTTGAATTCCCTGCAACTGAATGAGCTGTCCCGCACACTAACAAACTCCATATACAGCAAGGAAAATTCCATGGTTATAGTGCCCAAAGTTTTCAACCAATCACAACCCAAGACAACATCTATAGGCCCCATTTCCAATGCAATTAAATCCAATTGCTGTCCAAAATTTTCAGCAAGCTAAATATGAACAGTAGGGCATACTTGTGTGCTAATTTCTTCATCCCCATTGGCAACTTGCACCTTCAATGGCTGTTGTAAATCAGTGGGAAAACACTTTAGCCTGTCCATGACTGCTTTGTTAATGAAACTATGAGTGCTACCACTTTCCACGAGTATAAACACATCCTTCCCATGAATTTGGCCCTTAATACACAATGTATTAGGGCTTATGGATCTTGTCCAAGCATCCATTGATATGGTATAAGCAGTGGCATCATGTATTCCAACGTGTGGTTCGATCTTTCTACCCATACCTCGTGATAAATGGCCACCGGGGTCAAAAGGAAAAGAGTCAGCAGGGTCAAAAAATTCTTCTTGACCAAACTCTTCATCAGTATCATCTGTTTCAGCAGTCATCATAAAAGCATGTGTATCCTCAGGGTCCTCCTCTGAGTCTTCAAATACCAACATGTTGTGAACCCGCGCCTTAGCATTTCTAAAAGCACATTTTGAGGCATGATTAGCTATATACTTCTCACCACACTTGAAACAAAGCCCTTTTTCCTTTCTTTCTTTATACAAATCCATGGGAATGGACCTTGGACTACCAAAGACTGAAGCATTTTTATTTCTATTGTCTCCTTGTCTATTATCCATTCGTTTACTGTCCTTAAATTGCCTTGTGGTCTTGAGACATTAAAAGTAGGGTATGCTGGGATTTTTGGAGTGCTGAATGGCATGTTACCACCACCATAACTGGCCCCAAACTGCCCCGGCCTTACAGCACCTCTTTGTTGTCCAAAATATGATTGCATGTGTCCTCTTTGTTGCCCAAACACTGGCTGAGATGTCCCTCTTTGCTGTCCATACTAAAATGACGCATCCCGGCGATACTTGCGAGAGTACCTCTCAGCCTATTCAATAGCTTTGAACAAATCCGATGGGTTTTGAGCTGAAACATCAGCCGAGAGTTAGGGATCCAGTCCATACACATACTTGTGTAACTTGGCATCATCACTAATCGACTCAACATACATTGTAAGGTTGAGGAACTGATTTGTGTATTCTGTAACAGCAAGACCACACTATTCAAGGCTATACCATCGGCGGGCAAGCTTTTATTTCTCCACCGGTGAGACAAATACTTGCACCATGAGTGCCTTGAATGCTTCCCATGAGTTCACTTGTTGATTTTCTCTTTTAATGTACCTCCACCATGTATGTGCAAATCCTTCCAAGTGGATTGTTGCAAAATGGATATTTTGGTCATCATTACGAGGTAAGATGTCAAAATAATCCTCAAGCTTGGAGAGCCACTCTTCAAGTTCAGCTGGGGATGATGACTGACCATTGAATTTTGAGAAGATAATCTTGTCTCTCAGCTCTCTTTCATGATTCAGTGGATGTCCTACATATCCAAACTGAGGCTGATCCATGTGGCTACCCAAAAATGAACCATTATTAGAGAAATTTCTACCAAAAGATGGTTGAGCTCGCATAGATGGCATGGGCCCTTGTGATGACTGAAAATTGCCCCTCATTGCATTGTTCACAGGCTCCTCCTGTCGATGTGAAGGCTCTCCCTATTCAAAAGTGATGTTAGGGATGCCCATTCTCCCCAAAATGCCTTGAGAGTTCATATTTGCTGCATTCGAAGACTGCATATGAAAAGTAACCAAGATCAACTCTTCCCTACTTCTTGTGACAACTGTTTCTAAAATTTTATATTCAAATTTGGCCTAGAATGATCCACGACCTGCTAAATGTGGTGTTCTAGCCTCCAATCTTTGTCCAAGGACTCCATTAATGCTCATGACTACTGTCCTCTTGGTCCTTGACCTGTGGCTCTTTAGTGCTCCTCCATTTTTGTGCCTGTCACACTGTGTATCTAAAGCTTCTTGGATTTTTAAACTGAAAAGGATGGTAACTGAGCATGTAAAGTAACTAAATGGATCAGAACTAGAGCTCTGATACCACTTCTCAGGAAGGAGGCAGGAGAGAGAGAAGGAGAGGATAGAGAGAGGGTGAAAAAGAGAGAGAAAGACTATAGGAAGAGAGAGAAAGAGAGTGACAAGGAGAGAGAAATACTAGGAAGAGAGAGAGAAAGACAGAAAGAGAGAGAAAGAAGCCATGAGAGCTTGGAGAAGGAGATGAAGATGAAATGAGACTTGTATTATAATCTGATGGTCAAAAATCAAGTCCCTAACACCTTATATACCAACCAGTGTAGCTAGTATTTACCCATTATTAAATCCCCCTCTCTTACAAGTATATGCATGTCTTATAGCAGGGGTTTATTTTATTACAAGTCAATATGTCTGTACTGCACATGCGCATGTATATATAGTGAAGATTCATTTTATTTTAAAAATTAAGTGGGATAGAGTGCAATATACTCATGCAAAGACATAAATTCTTTTTATAAATTAACAACCATATTAATTTTAATTATAATTTATGGAGTACATTTGGTGGTGCAACGTCAATTTTATTTACAATCTAATTGTATCTAAGGGTGTACACGGAGAAGGAAAAAAGAAAATAACTTGGTGGTAGGTATGATACCTACAAGGTTTGATAGAAAAACAACAATTAAAATACGGCTCCTTGACTCCTGCAACAACCCAAAATCCATGCAAGAAATAAACATATAGGTGACTAAAAACTAGTCAATTTCTTATAAAATAATAAAATTTTAAAAACCTCAACTAATCACAATAGCAAAAAAAGTGGTATAGACACATATGCATGAATCTGTAAATGTGAATTGTTATTTTATAATATTGATTGATTTTATTAGAGTTGTTTTTATTTTTTGTATTTTTACAAGAATTTTGATGGATTTTTATATTTGAAAATGAAAGTGAAAAAAAAGGAAAAATAAAAAAGTGTTTGCTAGATTTTTTTTAAAATTTTGAAATTTAAAGAATATTTTTCACATTTTAATGATTTTATTACTAGTTTTTAATATTTTTATTTGTATTTTAATTATTTTCTAAGTCCTTATATAATTTTGAGCTTTTTTACTTTGGAGAAAATAGATTGAGTATTAATAAAAAATTTGGAAAATTTTATGATTTTTTTGAGTTTGTTAAAGAGTTGTTTTGCATTTTAAAATGTGTTGTTGTGTTTTTGGGATTTTTTATTTTTTAAAATAAAAAAACATGTTTTGAAAATTGGTTAGCCAGGAAAGAAGTGGGTATCCCAATGACAGCATGTGAATAGCAACTTTGAGCTCGACAGCACAATCAAAACAAATTACACGTCCTTGTATGTGAACGACAATCACAGCCACATAAGCATACGCAAAAGATCCACACGTGAATGAGAAGGAGCAAAGGGCATACAAGAAATGAGGCATCGAAACAATCACAAACACGTAGACACAAACCGATGAAGGAATGATAAATTTATGTATTGTCGAGTAGGGTTGGGGTTGGTAGGGGCATGGGTGTGTGGTTGTAGCTAGGGGTATGGGGGGGTATTGGTGGGTGATGGGGATGAGAAATGGGGCTTGTGGGGGGTTTGGGGGGAGGGGAAGGGAGGGAGGGAGGTATGTGCGGTAGAAGGGTGGGAAAGGGGGCTTATGGGGGGTTGGTTGGGGGGGAGGAAGGGTTAGCAGAAGGCATGGGGAAGAGGAGGAGAAGGAGACAAGATGGAGGAGATAGGATGGAGGAGGAGGTAGATAATGGCAAGCAAGGTAGCTTGAAGAGGGACCCACCAAGCGGGGGTGGATGATGGGTGGGTAGAAGGAGAGGAAGGTGGTAGAAAAGGGGGAAGAGAAGGGGAAAAGTGGAGGTGGTGGGGGGAGGCGTGCAAGGGAGCAAGGCAAGAGAGTGGTAGTGGCTAGGAGGAGGGTTGGTGTCAAAGAGAGGACTAATGAGAGAGAAAGAGGAGAGAGAATACTGTGGGGGGTTATTGGTGGTTGATGGGGATGAGAAATGGGGCTTGTGGGGGGTTTAGGCGGAGGGGGAGGGGGGGAGGGAGGTATGTGCGGTAGAAGGGTGGGAAAGGGGGCTTATGGGGGGAGGGGGAGGGGGGATGGAGGTATGTGCAGTAGAAGGGTGGGAAAGGGGGCTTATGGGGGGTTGGTTGGGGGGGAGGAAGGGTTAGCAGAAGGCATGGGGAAGAGGAGGAGAAGGAGACAAGATGGAGGAGATAGGATGGAGGAGGAGGTAGAGAATGGCAAGCAAGGTAGCTTGAAGAGGGACCCACCAAGCGAGGGTGGATGATGGGTGGGTAGAAGGAGAGGAAGGTGGTAGAAAAGGGGGAAGAGAAGGGGAAAAGTGGAGGTGGTGGGGGGAGGCGTGCAAGGGAGCAAGGCAAGAGAGTGGTAGTGGCTAGGAGGAGGGTTGGTGTCAAAGAGAGGACTAATGAGAGAGAAAGAGGAGAGAGAATACTGTGGGGGGTATTGGTGGTTGATGGGGATGAGAAATGGGGCTTGTGGGGGGTTTAGGCGGAGGGGGAGGGGGGGAGGGAGGTATGTGCGGTAGAAGGGTGGGAAAGGGGGCTTATGGGGGGAGGGGGAGGGGGGAGGGAGGTATGTGCGGTAGAAGGGTGGGAAAGGGGGCTTATGGGGGGTTGGTTGGGGGGGAGGAAGGGTTAGCAGAAGGCATGGGGAAGAGGAGGAGAAGGAGACAAGATGGAGGAGATAGGATGGAGGAGGAGGTAGAGAATGGCAAGCAAGGTAGCTTGAAGAGGGACCCACCAAGCAGGGGTGGATGATGGGTGGGTAGAAGGAGAGGAAGGTGGTAGAAAAGGGGGAAGAGAAGGGGAAAAGTGGAGGTGGTGGGGGGAGGCGTGCAAGGGAGCAAGGCAAGAGAGTGGTAGTGGCTAGGAGGAGGGTTGGTGTCAAAGAGAGGACTAATGAGAGAGAAAGAGGAGAGAGAATACTGTGGGGGGTATTGGTGGTTGATGGGGATGAGAAATGGGGCTTGTGGGGGGTTTAGGCGGAGGGGGAGGGGGGGAGGGAGGTATGTGCGGTAGAAGGGTGGGAAAGGGGGCTTATGGGGGGAGGGGGAGGGGGGAGGGAGGTATGTGCGGTAGAAGGGTGGGAAAGGGGGCTTATGGGGGGTTGGTTGGGGGGGAGGAAGGGTTAGCAGAAGGCATGGGGAAGAGGAGGAGAAGGAGACAAGATGGAGGAGATAGGATGGAGGAGGAGGTAGAGAATGGCAAGCAAGGTAGCTTGAAGAGGGACCCACCAAGCGGGGGTGGATGATGGGTGGGTAGAAGGAGAGGGAGGTGGTAGAAAAGGGGGAAGAGAAGGGAAGAGTGGAGGTGGTGGGGGGAGGCGTGCAGGGGAGCAAGGCAAGAGAGTGGTAGTGGCTAGGAGGAGGGTTGGTGTCAAGGAGAGGACTAATGAGAGAGAAAGAGGAGAGAGAATACTATAGAAGAGAGAAGAAGAGAAGCAAAAGAGAGAGAAAGAGAGTGACAAGGAGAGAGAAAGACTAGAAGAAGAGAGAGAAAGACAGAAAAGGAAGGAAGGAAGCCATGAAAGTTGGAGAGAGGGAGACAAGATGGAGACTTGTTATTATAATTTGATGGTCAAAAATATAGTCCCTTGCATCTTTTATACTGACTAGTGTAGTTGGTATTTTATCCTCATTATTTTATCTCCCCTCTCTTACATTCTATCCCCACCCAAAGGTTTTTGCCCTCAAAAACAAGTTGGGCACTTATTACAAAAAGATAGGGTAGGAGTAGACCACAGTACTACTCTATGCTGCAGACATTACAAGGGTTATATGATGGAATGACTGGTAATCGTTGATGTATAAAGGGTCATTGATCAAGTATGATATATAGGTATGATTGGGGAATGATAAAATTTAAATCTTGACTCATATTCTCTAAGAAGATGAAGCCTATAGGGAGTGGATAGTGTGGATACTCTGATTAAGGCATGTTACACATCAAAATGGAGCTCTTGGTAAGTGCTTTCAGCCCATGTAGGTTGGGTTTGGCTGTTTAGAGTTCAGAGTAAAATCCGGTGTAAAACAGTGAGTTGTCTGTAATCTTCCCTGCACTAAAATATGGCCATAGGTTATATTCAGCCAAAAGAGTCTACAAAAAAAAGGCAGCGAGATGGATGCTAGTCTAAATGAGATTCCAAGCAATCCATTAACCTCTTGGATCAAAAGGTATTCTATCATAATGATTGTCCAAGAGAAGAGAATGGCCATCAACCACATACTCCAATCCACCTAGAACAAATGGATACAAGGAAGTATCCCCATAATCAAGTCCATAATCACATCCATAATCTCCTAGAGCATAATGGCTATTGTAAATTTTGATTAAGTGTAAACCGATGCTCAAGAAGGTCATCATGAGGTTTCTCCAAGAGTTTAAAACCTTCAGCATAACCATCTACATCTGTGAGTGCCTCATGTGATTCTTCAGTCAATATGTCATGAGCTTGTACATCTTGCTCTTCAATGTTCCCTCCGTGTACATCTTCTTGGTCTTCTTGCTCTTTTCCCTTCAATTGAATCTCCAACCACTCAGAGATATTGGCATTAAGTGTGTCCATGATGGCTCTCATTTGACGCATTTCCTTCATCATCTTAGCATGATTTTCTGTAATGTGTATACCTTCTTGTTGATCATGTTTCTCATTACCCCCTTCTTGCTCTTCAGCTTGCTCATTGCTCTCTTCTTCATTATCAACACCTTGAAAATAACTCATCATTACATTTGGGTGATCATGAGGTATGAACTAATTGGGATATAGGATACAATGGTAGTTATGAACTTGTTTCTCATCAAAGCTAGAAGAGTACTGATAAGCATGACCATTATTATCGTGTCCATAAGAATTGGGCTGCTGAATTAAGGAAGGTTCACATGTATAATCACGACTATGTTTCTAAAAAGGTGGATGCTCATAAGCATAAGCATGCCGCCCATAATAGCCATTCTGCTACTGCCAAGGTTCAATGGAATGATACTTTGCATTGTGACATCGTGCATCATATCTACGAGCATTAACGTGCTGTACAAATGTACTTGCATACTGCTCATGTTCATTTGCATGTTGTTGCTGTTCATATTCATAAGATGCATGTAGATCATAGTGTATACCATCAGCATATACATGTTGGCCATAAGCATAAGCATCGGGTGCATAATGCCCATGAGAATACTCATCATGACCATAATACTCATCATGCTATTGATAATACTCAGGATGATGAGAATTCATACTTGATTCGAGTCTTGCTCCTTTTTCGTTGTCCACCTTCATAAGAGCAATATATCGATTAAAGCTCCAACTTTATCAATATTAGCCTATGTTTGAAGCCAACCTTGTTCAGTAGAGCTGGAGCTATTTATCTCAGTTGCCATTGTAATCAAGTTGCTTTCAGAATATTCCAAAGCATGGCACAAGCTAGCTATAGCAATATCATGTGATTACGAATCCTCAAAGAATGCATAGGTATCTCATGGTTCTACAATTGACTATAGATTGTCACAGGGCAGCATACGTGTGGCATAGGTCATAGGGCAGCATACATCTAACACAGGTGATGATAAATGTTGCAGGAATCCCTTTAGATGACAGTAATCTGGTCAACAATTACTCCAACTGCATAGAGGGGTAGCACCTTAGTTCAATCTATGCCTTTATCTTAACTGTAGCTCTCTTAAGACAAGGAGGGTACTGATCAGCTTGCTAAAAGTGACTCAAAGGAAGAGGCTAAGATTTTTAAAAAACCCTCAAAGTATGTCTTTTGTGTTCTAATGAGCCATATAGACAATCAGCATCTCAACAAGAGACAAACTAGTAGCAGCAAGTGCAACTCATCAATCTTCATTGCATCATGAGCAATAGTTAAATGGTGGAGACATCTTAGCACAATATGTCCATCATCAACTATCTATATCTAGTTCTGAGGATTTACAGATACTTGGATTACAATCATCTTCGTCTCAATATATTGCCAATTTGCAGTTTGCATTCCAAATAGTTGTGGCCCAAAAGGAAGTACATACAGTGGAGCAAATGTTGTCTCAAATGGTTTTCATCAGTCACACCAAGACCTTTGTCAACTCATGTAGATAGGCTTTATAAATGATATGCCATGCTCATCTTACAAATGCCTCAATTTTGAATGATAAATTAGATTTTGTTTCTTGTGATATGATGAGCCACACTAGAAATGCAAAGTTCAATCCTTCATAACTTGTTTAGGGAACTTAATTACTCTGCCCAATTCTCAATAGCATGCCATTTCTCTTGTTGAAGTTCAACTCTATATATTTCCAAAGTTGGAATACCATTACTACAGCTAGCATATCCATAGTGACCATTGCTCCATTGAATGGGCATTCAGCTCCTATTGGCATAGATCAGCATCCAAGTTCTCATCATTTCAATCTCTGAAATTCCAAACTTCAACATTGGTTGCATGATTCATGTCTAACGAACCAACACTGGTTGCCAATAGTCTTCAGTATAATGTGGCAACAACATCAGAGCAGTGTTTCAATGTTTTCCAATACATCTTTCCTTCTTTTAATGAATCTGCAGATTGCAAAATCAGGTGCCTAATTCAAAAAAATCAACAACACTTTGAAGGCATGCACCTGCATCTAATGTGGAACCTAGGCCTGGTGGAGACCCCATCTAGAAACTCAAAGGTTTTACCAACTGGAAGAACATTCATGCATTGGACCCTCAACCACCAGACTTTACATGCTTACAAAAGCATGTATTATGCTGGCACATTGGAATGTTATTGCTTCTTTGCGTAATCATAGGCTTTACAAGCTGGCTTATCAAGAGACTATGACAATGACGTCTCCATAGATTGTGTTCTCCAATGCGGCCCTATGAAGTGTTTGGAAATTTGAACCATTGCTAGATACCAAAAACTACAACCTTCTTCCTAATGAATCCACTTCTATCCAAGCATAATTGGAAGCATTGTTGTCTCCCTTAGAGATGTCTTAATGCTCTCTGAACTAATGTCCACAAAGCCACAATAAAAAAACAAAGGCATATACCATAGCAACCATGATCTATATAAGCTAATTGGCCACTTTACTAGCTGCACATGCTTGTTGCAATAAAAATCTTCACAGGCGTTGGAACAAATAGCTCAAGTAGTATGTCTAGAGGTAGAATTGCTCTTACAGATGTTTTTCCAATTTTGAAATAGACATTAGAGAGTCCACTCAGCTCTTCTGAAATATCCAACTTGCTTCCAACATCTGTGGTAAATGATTTTCAAGCTACTGCTCCTTTTGCATCCGATATCAAAAACACACTACTGGATAATATTATCAAATATCAAGAAGCCAATGTCATGATCATAAGGAAAAAAAAAACTTTAAATGCTCAAATTGGTGGATATGGATAGAGAGAAAGCAGTTTGCTTGCCCCACTACTACTCTAAAGATTGCAATAGGACCTTCCAATGACACTGAAAAGACAGTTCCTAGAGCTGTAGGTCGCCCTTCAGGCATGAGACTACCACCTGGATTTGGTCCTTTACTTGGAAATCTCAGTACAACTATCCCTATGACTTCAACAGCTCCAGGTTCATAAAGTATAAGAGGCCAGTTGGTTGGCACATTAGTGCAGCCCAAGTTTGTTCCTGATAGGTTATGAGCATGTTGATGATTATGGTTGGTTGGATGGTTATACAACACATTATCTCCTTTTCTAGGAATGAAGATATTCGACTCATTTGTCAATTCCCCTTCTGTATTACAACACCACCACTAGATTGCTCATTTGCAGCAAGAGCTCTTCAAGAATCAACACCTTCGTCTAGAACAAGAGCAAGGCAGCGTCATTCATGGTTTTCCTGAGCAGTTTGATTGAACTTGAGATGGTTAATGGAGGGAGAAGTAGCAGCAATAGGCCGAGTGTAGGAGAGTCCTCCAAAGGGAGCAGCCATGCCTCCTAACATGCAGTCTTACGAGGCCATGATGCCCGTCCCCTTGGACCTCCTAGTGGAGACAGTCTTTGAAGGAGAAGGGATAGTATGTTGTCAGCCTAAGGGAGAATCCCATTTTAACTAATGCTCAGCTCGCCCCTGAAGGAGAAACTCCTTGAAAGAAAGCGGGACTTGGAAGAGTGGTTCTATGAGAAGGGCTTTGTCTTGAAGAAAGCCACAAAGAGGAGAGAAGCCGCAGGTGTGAAGCTTTATGGCCTGCAAAAGACACTTGCAACCCTGCAGATGAGCTTGAAGTCTACCCCCAATGAGCACCTTGCGGTCACCAATTTAGGGCATTTGAAGGAAGACGAGGAGCTTTCCGATTTTAAGAAGCAGCAGCGGTGGCAGGCTGAGTGCAGGAGAGTCCTTCAAAGCTTCCACAGTGAAAGAAGCTAGAGATTCTGCTGGCAAGGCTTTCTAATTTGATACACAAAGCCTATACACAACTTCTATCTTCCGTTGTGGACTTGGATGGAGTGCAATAGGTCTTCCAAGTAGGAGAATGACTCCTCAGCAACACACAAGTTCACTTCTGAGATTCAAGATCAGCCTTACTGAAAATAAAGCACCACCAAGATAGGAAACATTTTCGACTATATGTTTGAAATTGAACAATTCAAAGCAACCAAAGCCATGTCTATCTTCAATGCTTCATGTCTGTCTTCAATGCTGCCTTCTGGAAGTGCTTGCACTGAGGCCATTATAACAACACAGGAGGTTGCACCTCTTGCAAGCTGAAAATGGCTACCATCACTCCATGAATAATCATCAAGATGGTTGTCTATTAGAAGCTTATGATGTCAAGAACGCATTTCTTGTAGTTATCTCCCACAATGAGCAAGTGATCAATATAGTAGAAGGGATTTCCTCCATGAAAGCTTGAAAGAAAGCTCCAAGAAGAATAAGAAAATGCCTGTTCTCAAAAGGTAGAAGTGAAAATAGTGTCCTCTAAGTCTTTTGAAACCCTCTTTAACCAAGAACCCTAAAATTTACCTCAAAGTTAGTGATGAGCTGCTAAATCCGATCTTCTAGCCTTCAAACTTGGTCCAAGACTCCAGTAATGCTCCGGACCTGCAGTCCTTGTGGTCCCAAATTCCTTGATAACTACACTGCTGCTCCACATCATGTCTGTACCTATGTACCTGTGGCTCTTCAATATGTGTGACAAAAAAAAAGATAACTGAACAAAATGTTGGCTAACTGGATCAAGAACCTATGGCTCTGATACCAACTATTAAGGAGAGGACTGGGGAGAGAGAAAGAGGAGAGAGAAGATTGTAGAAGAGAGCGAGAAGAAGAGAAGAAGAAGAGAGAGAAAGAGAGTGATGAGAAGAGAGAAATTTTAGAAGAAGAGAGAGAAAGGCAGAAAAGGAAGGAAGGAAGCCATGAAAGTTGAAGAGAGGGAGAGAAGATGAAGGAGACTTGTTATTATAATCTGATAGTCAAAAATCCAGTCCCTTACACCTTTTATACCGACTAGTGTAGCTAGTATTTTATCCTCGTTATTTTATTTCCCCTCTCTTACAGTTGGGAGGGTAGGAAGGGGAAAAACACGAGGAGTAGGTAGACGCGTTGGCAATAACTGAACGGGATGGACAGATGATGTTGAGAAATATGCAATCACACCCATATGTGCCTCTTTGTATGGAATAGCTAGGCAAGAAACATGTAGCTCAATCTAGGAAGAGCTACCTTTATCCAAAAGGCACAGTGGAGGAAAGTGATACCATCATGCAACTACAAAAGAGTATACTTGATAATCATTTGAATAAATGCCATTGTACTTTGTACTAAATTCACTCTTGTCTCTCTCTACTCCTCAAGATTGTGTTTATGAGTCTGAGCTAATCTATCTTGGAACCCAATCCACTTGAGTAATAATCAATGTGTCCAGTCTCAGTCATCATGCTTCTTATCATTGACTTCCATCCTTTATAGCTAAACCTTGCTCAAGGATCCATGTTTCTCAATAGATGGAAGGAAGGAGGAGGAAAGGGGGGGTGTTGGGGAGAGAGAGGGGGGGTGAGAGAAAGAAAGAAGAAAGAGATAAAGAAGAAGAAGAAGAAGAAGAAGAAGAAGAAGAAGAGATAAGAGGAGGAGGGAATAGGGATGGATGGTTACAAGGGGAGGGTTTTTTTAAATTGTTTTTCTTTGTTTTGGTTGTTTTTTAAATTGCTTCTTTTTGTTTTTTTTGTTTAAATCAAAAGAAAATGTGGTCTCCCGCATCCCACATACGAGTGTGAGGTAGGGTAAAAGAATTTGAATGAATGGGATTAGATGGGAGAGAATGCCACACAAGAGCATGGGTGGCATTAACATGATACATCAAATATGATGACACACATCATGAAACAAAATACAAGCATTTGCAAGAGCACACAAGGATGATGCACCCAAAAAAATCACAAAAAAATTATTTTAAAACATCCGTACATCGGATTGATATGCAAAAAAATAAAAATGGGTAGGGAAAAAGGGGAAACACGCTAGACAACTCAAACGACACGTCTTATGTCAAAAAGGATGTTCACATGGAAAACTATAAAAAATACATAAGAAAACACATTCAAACATTAATAAGGAAAAATCCATCTACTGGAATCGAGTGCAAGAAGAAGGAAAAATGTCTGGTTCAATGAACAACATAGGATTATCAAGGTGGAACATAGTTCCAATGAGAAATGTGGGTGTTCACATAGGAAAAACATCCAAAACGCAAAGGAAAAATACAAGAGACCTGTAAAAAATTAATAACGATTGATCTGTGTGTTGAAATGATGGGCTGTGAAAAGAAAAAATATGCCAGGGGAGGGGAGGATTGGATAGTAAGGTGAAATCCTAGTTCAGTTGCAAAAATGACACATGTACATGGAAACACGCCCTATACATATAAAAAAATTCAAAAATTCATAACAATCAAATCATAAGTTGAAACACGGGATTGTAAAAGGGAAAAGTGTCCAACTCAAAGGGACAAACAAGGTTATAAAATTATATTGCAATTTTGGTGAACTTAGGATGTGTTCACATGAAAACTTGCAAAATAAAAACATTGCAAAAAGGAAAGGGAGAAACCCTCGACTAAGGGTATGGCATGAGGGATGGGTGGGAAAGGGACCCTTGAAGGATATAAAAAAGAAAATTAATCATTTGGAGATTGGAGAGAGACTTTTTCATGATGATATGTAAAATGAACACATAGGGACACGTCCCCACACTTAAGATCTTAATAAATTGGTTGTACTAATCAATAAGGGCCTAGCAACAAACAAACAATCCAATTCCCTGTGCCCCTACACTTAAAACATGACATATACTCATAAACAAAAGAGATAGGGTTAGAAATACTTTGCCAATTTAGTAGTTGGTTGTCATTGAGAATCGTTTGTGCACAAATTGTTGAAGGCATGTGTCATCACTCAAGGGGTCAGTCAAGTGCAAAAGGGTATCACAACTCGTCATAGTAGGTCTTAGTATGGCAATGACTATGTAGCTATTAGCAATCATGTGTCTTGTGTGGTAATCGCTTGCTTGTGAGCCTCAGCCTGAGTCAAATGAGGACATTAGGAGCTTTGCCAATGTATTTGTATGTCATTTTATGTATTTTAGACATTTTAGATGGAGGACATATTATTGCATTTGTTTTTGTGCACTTTTGGCTATTCCTTAAGGATTTGACCACATTTAGGATAATTTCTCTTTTTTGCATGTATATAGGCAGCATGCCCTCCCATTTTCATTATCCATCATCATGGATTCATTGTGATCAGCTAGGCCTCCTCATTCTCTCATCTCCCTACTATCATCTAGCACCCATAATGACGTGTAGAGATGCATGTTGGATTGACTCTTGTAGCCTTGGTTCTTCAGCCATTGCAATCACATCATTCCTTCTCTCTTCTATGTTCCTTATCTATCTCCTTCTTCTCTTCATGTTCACTTTTTTCTTTTTATTGCACACTCTCATATGGTATCAAAGCCATGTGTGGGAGCAAGAGATATTGAAGAGGAGCATGTTGTTTGTGACAAAACTTGAAACGTGTCATCTCCATGTGTTGCCGACCTTGCACCACTTGGAGTCAAACTTGGGGGGAGAAGGGGGTGCACATAAAAAATAAACATCTATATAACGTGCATAATAAAAATTGATTTGCATGCTCAATTAATATTTCTCATGTTCCAAGTTGAGATGTTATTCTTGAGTATCTTGAGAGCTAAATTTTAGAGCCAAATTTAAAGCGCAAAAGTGGCATGAGATCCATAAAATAGAAGTTTTTGATGAAAAATATGTTGATCACAAATCAAGAAGTTGGAGTTTTCCTAAGTGCATTTTAACCTCGAAAATCCAACACAAGTGTTTGTTTGTCGATTAGAGTCCATTTAACCCCCCATTTAATATCCACAAGGCTTGGCATTATGAAGTAGCTATTAGATTTGCAAGTTGAAAAGCAAGTGATAGAGACCAGATTAATAGATTTCAAGGCCAAAACGCTGCCTATCTAGTTGGATCATGAATTCAAGCTTGTTTGCCCCTCCATTTGGCTTGAAATTGCTTGCAGGATAGTGTGAACGAAAGAAACTAAATCACTTATTTTAGAGATTAAACACTAATGTGTTAAAAATAAGCGTGCAACTAAGAAACATGAAGAATGTGAGGGACACTATTTTTTCAATGACCTCTCAATCCATTAAATTTTTGGTTTTTTTGCACGTTCGAATCAAGCTTCATGCTCTTGGACATGGATTCCGTGATTTATTCACTCTCTATCATGACAAGCAACAACCAATTTGATGCATTGAATGAAAAGTTCATATTTCAATCATTCTCTCTCCTCTTTCTCTCTCGCCAAAAACATGGTTTATATGGGCTAAGAGGATGATGGGGAATGGATGTCGGTTCATGACGAGATGCGAGAAATGGGACAAGAAAGCGCAAAGGAGGTATCAATGTGACTACAAAAGAGCGTCAACGGCTTTTTGTTTTTAAAATATGATGGGATACGTATGTGAATAATAGCGTAAGCATTCTTTATTGAATTTTATGGTGAATATTTCATTATTTTAATAAAAAATGATTGAATATACTTAAATATATATGAAACTATAGAATAATCAGTAATTTCTAGCAATTCATGTAATGGGAAATAAAACCTAAAACTCACAATGTGGAATTTAGTAGAAAAATAATACTTTCAAGGATTTTTATGGTTCAAATGGTGTTCCTATGGAGTTATATTGAATGTAATGCCTGAATCAAAATCCACATAAGATTTATAAAGATAAAAATTAGAAAAATAAATAATTAATATTAAAATAAATGACTTAGGATGAGAAAAATTACTGAAATTTAAAAAAAGATATGTGAGCATATAATGCATATAGAGCATGAGGTTTGTCTCAGTCTATACCCATTTGTGTATTAAAGTGGTTGTATAAAGGGCATTCTTGTGAAAAAAATATCATGAAACATAGGAAACACCCTATGTAATAAATGAACATATAAAGAAGCAAAAATGTCAAGAATTTTACTTGTAAATATAAGTGCTTGTGCATTAAAATGAAGCATATAGGACTCAATTCATTTAAGTTTAAATAAACAATAGCACGGATTTGTTTGATGTTGTTTCTAAGCAATGAAGCAATATGTTAGAAAGAAAATCATGGAAAGATTGTATTCATGTGACACATTGGCTGATTTGTGGTTAGTTTGTTTGAGTACTATATGACATTACACCTTGAATTTGCATTCTTATACATGGTATCAAGAAAGAGGAAGTCTCTTGGATACATTGTAATTAGTTGTTAAAACTATTGACCAACTATGGGAGTGTGAGGATCTCTGAGTTGTAGGATAGTATAATTTTCTTTAGGGAATCTTATATGAGAAATCAAAAATATCTCCTGGAGTGTGTAACTTGGAAAAAGAGTAGATAATGTTATGCTTGTGTTTCATGTTTAGATGGTGCATCCTAGGGCCATTCCTCAGGGTATACGAGAGCCGTACGAGCCACATGAGTCAATTGGGGGTGCTTTGTATGTGTGTAAATCAAGGTGTTGATCACCTCTATGTGTGGAACACTCCCTCTATTGGAGTTGGGATGGGAAAAATTGTTGGACTACAAATCGATAGAAATGCGTGATTTATTTATATTAGTTTGTACAACCTGTAGATACTCCTAATCGCAAGGCCGTGAGGGTAGTTTGGTGAGCATAGGAGGCTTGTTGGCTAGAGCCCTAGAGCCAGTGTCAGGCACATCTTAGGTTTTGACAAGTAGTGCATTTGCTTGGAAGCCACCGAAAAGTGGTTGTTTCTGAATCTTGGTTAATAGGGACTAGTTATTCAGTGTATACCAAAGAACAGTGAAATAGATCTATTTTTTCTTAATAGATATTGTCAAGCCAAGATTCAATGTCAAGAAAGAGCAAAAAGGGCTAGACGAAGGGTAGAGATCATTAGGAGGTATTCCCCTAAGTGCAATAGTCTAATATTGCTAAGAGTGAGAGGTCTTATTGACCCAATTAATATCCCAGCTAGTGTGTCACGGGAAGGAGGAAGCTCTAGCATTTCCCTTTTCTCGAAAACTCAATCTACTTTGAGTGGGAGTGTAATCCCTATGGTACAAACCCCTATAGCAAATGCAATTATCTTTATGGTCCAACCTATTGCAATCCCTATAAGAATACAGGATTTGCGAGCCTTAGGTTTTTCTCTACCCATCTTTAATGGGTTAGTAGATGAAGATGCAGACGTATAAATCAATGAATTCTAGAAGTTAATGTTCAATTGCTAAATTCAAGACAAAGGACATCTCATGATGTTTTTCAACATGACTTTGAAAGGAAGAGCTGCAATGTGGTATCAAGGCTTGGAAGTTGGGACCATAACCGTGATTGACTTATTCTTTATGGTCAAAATAAAGTAAACTTTAATAAATTGAAGCTTTACTACATGTGTAAGGGCTAATGTTGGGCTTGGTGCATGTGCAAGTCCTTCAGGGTTCAGCTTTAACTTGTAGTAGGTACCAAGACAATCGAATGGGAAGAATCACTCAGTATCTTGTCCATCCATATTTAGAGTTGTGTTACCACCAAGGTCAAGTGATCTAGTGGAGTAAAGGTTATCATGTTATTGAGTGGTAAGATGGACCTTTTACGTGTTATATTAAGGTCTACTGCCACCATTGTCAAAGGATTTTTAGCTTCTAGAGATCCTACTAAGCAGGGGAGTGTTGGTGTGGTCATTAAAGATCCCCAACATAGAATTATTATGAAAATGTGAGCATATCTTGGCATTGCTTTTATGAATAACATGGCAAAATATAAGACCTTAATCATGGGGTTGAATGTAGCCGGTATCTTTTGGTTATTGGTAAAAGATGACTCGCAGCTAGTGCTCAATCAATTGAATGGGATCTATAGTTTAAGGGATCCTATTATGCGGATGTACCACCGTGCAACCTTGGATATGATACATATTTTTGAGGTAGTGACTTGCCATCTTACTACCCGACAATGGAATCGCTTTGCAGATTCCGTGGCCAATTATACTTTTGTTGAGGATATCTTTTTCAATTGTGGTCCTGGTTTTCTCTTACAATTGCCTCCTAATATCAGCTTAGGGCTACTTTGGGGATTTCTTACTGCTGATAGTCTTATTTTGGTCACATATGGTTAGTATGGATTATGAGTCACATGGCGATTGATCACCTTCCTATTCTCTTATAAACTCATAGGATTTTTTATTGTCATATTCATCGAACACCCCTTCCTATTTATGCAAGGGGTTAGCCAATAATTTGGCACACTTAGTGTAGGTCCGGAGGAGCCCTCATCTTATGTTTCAATAAAGTTATGTCCGGACCAAGGGTTTGTTTCAACAGCACGCTATTGAATGGTCATTTCATGAATTATTTCCTTAGGCCAAGAGAGCTATTTATTCTGCAGTGAAGTGCTATATTTCATTAGTCTAAGAAAGCCATGTTTCTGTCTAGAGCGGGTGCAATTAATGGTTTTGTTTTAGTGCTTGCTATATAGATTTAGTAGAACCTGCGAGAGCTTATTATTGAGCAAAAGCTTCTTGTGGCCAAGTCCATGTGATATTTATCATTTACGAGTACTTTCTCTCTATCTTATATATGTTTATGTACTTGTGGGAGATTTTTCATTTTTTTAAGGAACCTTCAATCAAGGCATGAAGTCCTAGGGTTAGGTTAGGTGTATATGAGGGAGGTCTAAGGAGTTGTCTACCTCCTATAAATACATTTTCAAGTATTCTAAGAATTGTTTGAGAAGGTAGTCTTGGTGATCTTGTTCTACTAGCCTACTAGGTAGTTGTTTCTATGAGCTTTTGTAGTAGTGAGATAGTTAGAGAAGCTTGCTAAAATAAAAAGAAGAGAGAATTTTGAATATACTTGAAATATCATAATACAAAAGTGTGTAAAAAGGGGTCCTAACCCTTGAAAAAATGAAAAAAATGAAAAAAATGACCAAAATTAAAGAGTAGATAATCATCACATTGCAAAGGCCTCGTAGATTTCTAGGGATGAGTCAAGACCTGCTCGACCGATGCCTTGTCTTGGTGATGTCTAGCTGGAAAAAATATTAAGAAAGGTTGAAGTGAAAATAAAAGTGAGGAAAAAAAACAAAGATTTAAGTGTCACCTCGCAAGGGCTTGGTAAGTTCTTGGGCACCAAGTCAGGACCTGAGGCCAATGCCCTATTCTCCTTGGGTCTCTATACTTACTTTCCTTCTTTTTACATGCTTGAGTATGGAAACTTGAAGGAAAAATATTATAAAATGAAAATATGTGCTAACCAAGCTATAAGAGTCCTCGCTTAGTAGGAGTTTCTAGTCTAGTTGTCCTAAGTTGGGTAGATAGTTCAAGCCACTACCTCGGATGACTTCTTTGACGATTCTTTTTAGCCAGTCTATATTGGAGTAGTTGGTTAGCAACTCGCTCTGGATTTTTTTTGTAATGTGCCCGCCTATCGGCTGTCCAAGTATGTTTTAGCAGTCCAATGGGAAACCTTGGGTGACAAACCCTAGAACTTTCCCTCGGGAAGGAGGACGTAATATTTCCACACAATAAAAGTTAGTTGATTAGTTCGAAATTCAGTTACTCAATTAATAAGTTAGTAAAATTACTAACTAAAGACTAACTAAGGTAAAAACTAACTAACGTTAATAGCTAACAATTTTTATTTAATTAAAAATATATATTAAAAGAAAAATTGAGAGTCATAATTTGACATTTTTCTCGGATTA